>NC_057814.1:575455133-575463210 GCF_018294505.1 Triticum aestivum | reverse complement strand
CATCTTTCATTTTTTTTCTTTTATTTTTTCTTTTTCTTCTTTACTTTTTCACCTTTTTCGCGAACTTTCTTTTCAAATCCACAGACATTTTTTTGTCATCGAATTCAAAAAATGTTCCTCGAACTTAAATTTTGTTCATTGGGATTTAATTGTTTTTATCAAAATCCTAAATTTGTTCACCGTATTCAAATTTTCATCGTTTAAAAACATGTACATAAATTTCGAATTTTTTTCATCAAATTCAAAATTTGTTCATCCATGTTTTGTTTAAATATGTTCATCTAACTGAAAAATGTTCATCATATTCAAATTTTGTTCATGATAATTTGTAAAAATGTTCAACAATATCAAATTCACTAGCATTTTTCAAAAGCATGAACATTTTTTGGCTCCACAAACCTTTTAAATTCGCATCAATTTTTATATGTTGAATAGTTTTGGAAATCCTGAATTATTTAAAAAACAAAAAACGAAAACGAAACAAGACAAATAGGGGGCTTCCCGCTGCCACTCATGGGTCGGCCCAAAGTGGGCGCGGGGGTGCGCGCGCGTCCGCTCCCTGGCGCGTGATGCGCCATATAGGAGGGGAAATGCCTATTACCCGCTTATTGCGGCAAGTAGTCGTGACGATGCACAGGGGCAGATTGACGAGCCTTAGGATGCGCCGGCCCGTTCAAATGTTTGAGCGATTCCGGTTTTGGAATATTCTAGGCGGTTCCCAGCCGTTTTTTTCTTGTTTTGGGAACCTTATAAGAGGTGCCTGAACTGGTGTTTCCATTTCCCCTTCTATCCCTTTTCGTATCTTTTCTTTTTTCTGTTTCTTTTTCTTATTCGTTCTAATTCTTTATTTTCTTTTATGTTTTTTTTGGAATTTCAAAATGTTCCCATTTTCAAATTTTGTTCGCATTTGCAAAAAATGTTCCTGTTTTATAAAGTCTTTTGGGAATTTTAAAAAATATTCTTCTTTTCAAATTTTGTTCGCAATTTCAGAAAAAACAATTGTTTGAAAAAATGTTCATTAATTTTAAAAAATGTTCTTCTTTTCAATTTTTGTTATTTTCAAGTTTTAAAAAATGTTCAAGAATTTCAAAAAAATGTTCTCCTTTTCAGATTCTGTTCCGAATGTAACTCATAAAATGTTCATATTTTAGAAAGTGTACAGGAATTTCGAAATATGTTCTCATTTCGAAAATTTACTCAAAATTTCAGAAAAATATTCGTGTTCAAAAAATGTTTCTTGTTTTTAGAAAAATCAGAATGTCAGAAATTTTCAATTTTTTCAAAAACTGTTAGGTTTTGCAAAAAATGTTCGTTTATTGGATTATAAAAATTGTTCACATTTTTTCCCAAAAAAGCTTGGGATATCAAAAAATATTTGAGGCATTTCAAATTGTTTGAAATTTTCAAGAAATGATTCTAAAATGTTTTTTTTTCAAAATCTCAACCCTGTTGTATGTTGTTATAGAGTTTAATGTTGAGAAGCAACTTTGTGGTGGACTGGCTAAGTGATCGCGGCCGGCGTTCTGGTGTGAGCAAGATCTTGTGACGAATCCTAGTGTCACCTATTTGTTTTTCGGGTTTTTTAGGTCGCGTGATACAAGAAAAACAAGTGGCTTTTGCGTCGGTGGGCCAACCCAGTCTTGCTTCGCCCGTGTGTGTCGAGCTTTTGTTTGACGCAAAATGCGTAAGGTCCTTATAGGGGGAGGTGCTATGTGCCGCATTCTGCGGGAAATACACGCCCCGTTGCAAAAGGTGCATTCGACTGGGCCGGCCCATTGCAGCGCACCGCGAACGCGATGGTCAGAAATCGCAAAAATTTAAGTCGTGGTAGCTGGGATTCGAACCGGCGACTAGCAATTACCGCGTGCTCGCTGTTATCCACCATGACCGAATATATATATTTGACAAATTGACATCGCAAAAGTTAAAAACCAATAGCAGTAGCAGACTTAACACTATTTCGAAGAACCCCAAAGAATATTCCAAATTTTGAGTTATTTTTGAACTTACAAACAATTCTATGAAATGGCAAATACATATTGAAATTATCAATCTTTTTCATAAACATGAACATTATCCAAATTTGTGAACACAATTTCGAAATGGGAACAATTTTTAAAATCACGAACATATTTTGAATTTTGAGAACCAATTTCGAAATGGAGAACAAATATCAAAATCCCAAACGAATTTGAACCGTGAACAATTTTTGAATACATGATTTTTTTAAAACAAGAACATTTTTTGAAACTTGAACAGTTTTTGTAAAACAGTAACAATTTTTGAAATCCTGGTCATTATTTGAAAAGTTCTGATAAATGTGAACAAAAACATTCCAAACATTTTTTTTAATGCATACACATTTTGAATTTATGAACAATTTCTAAAAACACGACCCTTTAAAAAAGTGAAAGTTTTTCAAAAGCACGAACAATTTTTTAAAAGTTTCCGAATAATTTTCATAATATGATTTTAAAAATAAAAAAACTTGAAAAAAAACAGAAAGGGAAAATAAAATAGAAAGAAAGAAGAAAACTAAAGAGAAAAACGAAACAAAGAAAAAGGAAAAAAAGGAAAACCGTGAAAAACCAAAAAGAAACAGGACAACTAGTTCAAGGGTCCAAAAAAACCAGCTGGGAAACTCTTGAAGTTCCCAAATCCGGAAACGCTGCAACACGTTAATGGGCTGGCCCAAGTCAGCGCTCGATCTCTAACTCCGTGTGAAAGGGCGCCTATTCGACGCAGAATGCGTCAAATAGCATATTTCTATTTGGATCCCTTGCCAGGTTACCTCGCTAGGCAAAGCTAGCCTTGCCGACGGAGGCTAGCCGATTTGGCTCGCTTGCTCGAGAGAAGAAAAGGTTGGAAACCGCTGGTAACAAGGCAAGCTAAGCAAGCCACTAGTAGAAAAGAGGGCTTTGGTTCAGGCCGGGTCAGCCCATTAGTCCCGGTTCAGTCCAGAACCGGGACCAATGGGGGCAGTGGTCCTGGTTCGTGAGGCCAGGGGCCTGCCGGGCCTCGTGGGGGCATTGGTCCCGGTTCGTCTGGCCTCTTTGGTCCCGGTTGGTGGGACGAACCGGGACCAATGGGCCTCGCTCCTGGCCCACCACCATTGGTCCCAGTTGGTGGCTTGAACCGGGACCACGGGCTGCCCTTTAGTCCCGGTTCATGCCACGAACCGGGACCAATGAGGTGCCTATATATACCCCTCGCCCGCGAGCAGAGCACTCCAGTGCTATGATTTTCTCTGGCCGGCGAGGGGAGGGCTTTGTGGTGCTCTAGCTCACCTCCTATGCACATGAGGTGTTCGATGAAATGCCCGAGCCACACTAGTTAAGCTTTCTCCTCTCGAAGCTCGACCTCAAAGCTCCATTTTCCTCGAGATTTGTCTAGGTTTAGCGGCCCGTCATGTCCCATTCCCGTCTTCACCGCTGTCGATCGCCCGCGCCGATCTCGTCGCGTGGTGAGCCTCTTGTTCTTATCTTCTTTCTGAAAGAAAAAAATTCTTACTTTAGATAGATACTTGTCTAATTTTCTTACTATTTTATTGCTTGTTATTATATAGTGCGATGGTTTTGGTATCCGCCCCCGTCGGCCCTCGTCCTGTCTATGATTCGGATGTGGTATATATTATCTTTTATAACTATTGGTTTATTTATTGTTTATGAAAATTATGCCGACCAACGTGACATAGATTTTATTTATCTAGGAGGTATGTGAACCGGAAATTCCAACCGACCCTATTGTCGAGAGGTTAAATTTAGTTGAAGAAGAAAACAATTTCTTGAAGGAAAAAATAAAAAAATTGAGGAGGAGAAGATGATATTGGAGTTGCATGTTGCGGATGTCGTCGATGATCACAAGATCAAGATGGATGCAATGCGCTTGAAGATTAGAAAGATTAGAAAATATGCCATTCATACCGAGGCTTGGTATCATTATGCCGTTGGATCAATTGTTACCTTGGTTGCGATTATGATCGCATTTGTTTTCGCATTGAAATGTTTTACATAGTTTCAATGTATGGTTTAATTAATTAGATGCTCTGGAGAGCTATATGTTGTTAGATGAGAAGTATGTATGTACTTTGGTTTAATGTGATGATGAACTTCTATTAATTTGGTCACTTAATTATCTATTCATGATGTTCTGTAATGGTTTTTGACACACTTAATTATATATAATGCACGCAGATGAACCGGCAATGGATGTACGGTGACAGACACACCTCCGAGTACATTAAGGGCGTGCATGATTTTCTCGAAGTGGCTGAGGCAAACAAGCAGAATGGTTTTATGTGTTGTCCATGCCCTAAATGTGGGAATATGAAGTCTTACTCTGACCGGAAAATCCTTCACACCCACCTGCTTTACAAGGGTTTCATGCCACACTATAATGTTTGGACGAGGCACGGAGAAATAGGAGTTATGATGGAAGACGGCGAAGAAGAAGAGGACGATGACAACTATGTGCCCCCTGAATATGGTGATGCTGCAACGGGGGAAGCTGCTGAAGATCAAGAGGAACCAGACGATGTGCCCAATGATGCTGCAACGGGGGAAGCTGCTGAAGATCAAGAGGAACCAGACGATGTGCCCAATGATGCTGCAACGGGGGAAGCTGCTGAAGATCAAGAGGAACCAGTGCCCGATGATGATGATCTCCGCCGGGTCATTATCGATGCAAGGACGCAATGCGAAAGTCAAAAGGAGAAGCTGAAGTTCGATCACATGTTAGAGGATCACAAAAAAGGGTTGTACCCCAATTGCGAAGATGGCAACACAAAGCTCGGTACCGTACTGGAATTGCTGCAGTGGAAGGCAGAGAATGCTGTGCCTGCTGACAAAGGATTTGAGAAGCTATTGAAAATATTGAAGAAGAAGCTTCCAAAGGATAACGAATTGCCCGACAGTACATACGCAGCAAAGAAGGTCGTATGCCCTCTAGGATTGGAGGTGCAGAAGATACATGCATGCCCTAATGACTGCATCCTCTACCGCGGTGCGTACAAGGATCTGAACGCATGCCCGGTATGCGGTGCATTGCGGTATAAGATCAGACGAGATGACCCTGGTGATGTTGACGGCGAGCCCCCCAGGAAGAGGGTTCCTGCGAAGGTGATGTGGTATGCTCCTATAATACCACGGTTGAAACGTCTGTTCAGAAACGAAGAGCATGCCAAGTTGATGCGATGGCACAGTGAGGACCGTAAGAAAGACGGGAAGTTGAGAGCACCCGCTGACGAGTCGCAGTGGAGAAAATTGAGAGAAAGTACTGGGCTGAGTTTGCAGCTGACCCAAGGAACGTATGGTTTGGTTTAAGCGCGGATGGCATTAATCCTTTCGGGGAGCAGAGCAGCAATCACAGCACCTGGCCCGTGACTCTATGTATGTATAACCTTCCTCCTTGGATGTGCATGAAGCGGAAGTTCATTATGATGTCAGTTCTCATCCAAGGCCCTAAGCAACCCGGCAACGACATTGATGTGTACCTAAGGCCATAAGTTGAAGAACTTTTATAGCTGTGGAATGGAAACGGTGTACGTACGTGGGATGAGCACAAACAGGAGGAATTTAACCTGCACGCGTTGCTGTTTGTAACCATCAACGATTGGCCCGCTCTCAGTAACCTTTTAGGACAGACAAACAAGGGATACCACGCATGCACGCACTGTTTAGATGACACTGAAAGTATATACCTGGACAAATGCAGGAAGAATGTGTACCTGGGCCATCGTCGATTTCTTCCGACCAACCATCAATGTCGAAAGAAAGGCAAGCATTTCAAAGGCGAGGCAGATCACCGGAAGAAGCCCGCCATGCGTACCGGTGATCACGTACTTGCTATGGTCAATGATTTACACGTAATCTTTGGAAAGGGTCCCGGCGGACTAGCTGTTCCGAATGACGCTGAGGGACACGCACCCATGTGGAAGAAGAAATCTATATTTTGGGACCTACCCTACTGGAAAGACCTAGAGGTCCGCTCTTCAATCGAGGTGACGCACGTGACGAAGAACCTTTGCGTGAACCTGCTAGGCTTCTTGGGCGTGTATGGGAAGACAAAAGATACACCTGAGGCACGGGAGGACCTGCAACGTTTGCACGAAAAAGACGACATGCCTCCGAAGCAGTATGAAGGTCCTGCCAGCTACGCTCTTACGAAAGAAGAGAAAGAAATCTTCTTTGAATGCCTGCTCAGTATGAAGGTCCCGACTGGCTTCTCGTCGAATATAAAGGGAATAATAAATATGCCAGAGAAAAAGATCCAGAACCTAAAGTCTCATGACTGCCACGTGATTATGACGCAACTGCTTCTGGTTGCATTGAGGGGGCTTCTACCGGAAAATGTCCGATTAGCCATTGTGAAGCTATGTGCATTCCTCAATGCAATCTCTCAGAAGGTGATCGATCCAGAAATCATACCAAGGCTAAGGAGTGATGTGGCGCCTTGTCAGTTTCGAGCTGGTGTTCCCACCATCCTTCTTCAATAT
Source organism: Triticum aestivum (assembly GCF_018294505.1). Lineage (NCBI taxonomy): Eukaryota > Viridiplantae > Streptophyta > Magnoliopsida > Poales > Poaceae > Triticum > Triticum aestivum. Next base: position 575,456,717 of record NC_057814.1, on the reverse strand, counting down.
CATGATGCACGTCCTAGTTCATCTAGTCGACGAGATTGTCATTCTGGGGCCCGTATTTCTACACAATATGTTCCCCTTTGAGAGGTTCGTGGGAGTCCTAAAGAAATATGTCTGTAACCGCGCTAGGCCAGAAGGAAGCATCTCCATGGGCCATCAAACAGAGGATGTCATTGGGTTTTGTGTTGACTTCATTCCTGGCCTTAAGAAGATAGGTCTCCCTAAATCGCGGTATGAGGGGAGACTGACTGGAAAAGGCACGCTAGGAGCGGACTCAATAATATGCAGGGATGGGCATTCTTGGTCTCAAGCACACTACACAGTTCTACAGAACTCTACCTTGGTGACCCCGTATGTCGATGAACACAAGAACAGTCTACGCTCCAAACACCCGGAGCAGTGCGACGACTGGATTACATGTGAACATGTCAGGACTTTCAGCAGTTGGTTGGAAACACGTCTCAGAGGTGACAACACTATTTGTGATGAGCTGTACTCGTTGTCCAGGGGACCATCTTTGACTGTATTGACTTACAAAGGATACGAGATAAATGGGAATACATTTTACACGATCGCCCAAGATCAAAAGAGCACCAACCAAAACAGCGGTGTCCGCTTTGATGCAGCAACCGAGAGGGGAAAGGACACATATTATGGTTACATAGTGGACATATGGGAACTTGACTATGGACATGATTTTAAGGTTCATTTGTTTAAGTGCAAATGGGTCAATCTGTCAGGAGGCGGGGTACAGGTAGACTCACAGTACGGAATGACAACAGTGGATCTGAAAAATCTTGGGTACACTGACGAACCGTTCGTCCTAGCCAATGATGTGGCACAGGTTATCTATGTGAATGACATGTCTACCAAACCAAGAAAAAGAAAAGATAAGGAAGCGAATACATCATACGATGAGCCAAAGCGCCACATAGTTCTTTCAGGAAAAAGGGACATCGTGGGAGTGGAGGGCAAGACATACATGTCTGAAGATTATGAAAAGTTTCATGAAATTCCTCCCTTCAAAGTCAAGGCTGACCCAAGCATCCTGATAAACGATGAAGATTATCCATGGTTACGGCGCAATAAGCAAATGACACAAGCGAAGAAAAAGTGAAGACTTTCTCCCGCAACTATTATGATGATACCATGCCAACTTTGTAACGGACGAGTATGATACCATTGTCCGTTTTGTACACGAAGTGCATCCAGTTTTTGCCGTAACCCTCTCAACTTTCTTGCACATGCTATGTGGATGAAATGATGATACCATGCCAACTTTCAACCTTTTCAGAGTTCATTTGAAATGCTTTTCAATTTCAGGGTCTTATAGCTCAAAATAATCAATAAATGCATGAAAAATAAGAAATGAAGTCAGAAAGGGTTGAAAATTGATGATGTGGCTTTGAATGGTGCATTTTGAACACACAAAAAGTCAGGAGTTCAAATAAGTTTTAAAAAATGAAATCCCTTTGTAACAGACGAGCTTCCGTATGAAATCCTGATACTTCGAAAGAGATTGTCCGTTTTGTACACGAAGTGCATCCAGTTTTTGCCGTAACCCTCTCAACTTTCTTGCACATGCTA
>NC_057814.1:575453599-575454774 GCF_018294505.1 Triticum aestivum | reverse complement strand
CAGGAGTTGAAATAAGTTTAAAAAAATGAAATCCCTTTGTAACAGACGAGTTTCCGTATGAAATCCTGATACTTCGAAAGAGATTGTCCGTTTTGTACACGAAGTGCATTCAGTTTTTACCATAACCCTCTCAACTTTCTTGCACATGCTATGTGGATGAAATGACGATACCATGCCAACTTTCAACCTTTTCAGAGTTCATTTGAAATGCTTTTCAATTTTAGGGTCTTATAGCTCAAAATAATCAGTAAATGCATGAAAAATTATGCATGGAAAATAACAAATAAAATAAATAAGTAATTAGAAACAAAATAATATAAACTTTAATAAAATATATAAGTACAAACAAAATAAAATAAACTTTAATAACATAAATAAAATTTATAAACTAAAATTATCAAAGTATTTTCTGTTCAAAACATTATAAGCAACCTCTATTATGATTGAAACTAAAATTATATAAAATTGATGCAACTAAAATTATCGAAGTATTTTCTGTTCAAAATCATTAAAAGCAAAAAGAATTTTCATAAAGAACTTTTTTTGTTAGAAACTTTGATAGCAAAAGGAATTATCATAAAGTAAAATAAATAAGTAATTAGAAACAAAATAAAATAAAATAAATAAGTTTTTGTTGTAAGTAGAAACAAAACAAAATAAATAAAGCAAAAAAGAAAACAAAAAACAGGCAAAAAATAAAAAATATGCCACCTACTGGGCCACCACGGCTTGAATACGACTAGAAACCCATCGATGGGCCAGGATTCAGGCCCGCAGAAGGCCCAGTAGGCCCATCAGGCATAGCAGTGACAATTAGACCCGTAAGCCTGCAATGGAGAGGAGCTCGAGAGGGGAGCGGCAGTGGGGCTTATAAACCACTACGCGCCCCTCTCAACTAGCGAGGTGGGACTAAACTTTCGACGCGGGCGCAGCAGCACAAGGCCTTTGGTCCCGGTTGGTGGCACCAACCAGGACTAAAGGGGTGCATTGGCACCGGTTGGTGCCATGAACCGGTACCAATGCTCTCCGTATATAAGCAGGAGTTGCAAATTTTTCAGTTTCATCGAACATTTGCCCCCCGACGACGCCGAACTCATCGACGCCGCCAGGCTGCCCGTGCTCGCCGTCGCCGCCTCGCCGCCTGCTCCTCGTCACCGCCCACTCCTCGTCGCCGT
>NC_057814.1:575447317-575453190 GCF_018294505.1 Triticum aestivum | reverse complement strand
TTTTTGTTCATATATATGATGATTTGTTTTTTGCATTTTTATAAAAATGTATATATGTATGTATGTTCTCTGTGCATATAAAAGTTAGATTTTTAGTACATTTGGGTACATTTTAGGTTAGTTTTATCTATATATGTTCTCTGATTTAGTACATTTTAGGTTAGTTTCATTTTTAGAAAAGTTTTATATATTTAGGAAAAGAAGGAAGAGAAGGAAGAAGGAAGAAGAAGAAAAAGTTTTATATATGCAAAAGTTACATTTTTAGAAAAGTATTATATATCTAGTTAGGAAGATAATGAAGAAGAAGAAAAAGAAGGAGAGGAAAAAGGAAAATAAGAAGAAGAAAAAAGAAGAAAAAGAAGAGGAGAAGAAGAAAGGAATAGAGAATCTATTTTCTCTTCTTCTCCTTTTTTTTCATCTTTTTTTCTTCAATCTTCTCCTCTATTAATATCTTCTTCTCCTCTTTTTATTTCTTCTTCGTCTTCTTATTTTTAATCGGATATGTCGTTGTCGATATACCCCGTGTCCCGATAACTTCAACACGAGGGGGGGGTCGACCTACCCCCTCCCCGATAACATTATTTTCCCATGTATGTATGTCGTCGTTGTCGATATAACCCCCTCCCGGATAACTTCGACTGTGATAACTTATAGGGATAATTAGATTTATGCCCCTAGTTGTGTCCCACTCATTTGTTTTACCCCTAATTCCCAAAAGTCACCGGTTCTGTCCAAATCACTTTGCTCCTCTTATGCTTTTGCCCTTTGACTGTTTGACCGTCAGTTTGAAAACTTCATAACTAATTCATACTAAATCAGAAAAATGCAAATAAGATACTAAAATGTTCAGAAAAACATCACCTATATGTCAGTGTCATTTGCATTCATGAAAAAAGTGTTGGAAAGTGCCCATCCGAGTTTTAGCTCTTATGCTACCACCATGAATAGTAAAATCTAAAAAAATTCAAAAATAATTTGGTGGCAAAGAATGAAAAACGTTTTAAGTGCCTGCCAAGTTTCATCAGGGAATAACATTCGTGGGTGCCGCAACAAAAACAACAATCAGCACTCCAAAATAGATTATTTTTTTGCCACGAATGTCGTTCCGTAATGAAACTTGCAAGCACTTAGAACACTTGTCGTTCTTTGCCACCATATTTTTTTATTTTTTTTATTTTTTAGATTTTACTATTCATGGTGGTATCAAAAGAGCTAAAACTCGGATGTGCACTTTGCAACACTTTTTTCATGAATGCAAATGACAGTGACATATAGGTGATGTTTTTCTGAACATTTTGGTATCTTATTTGCATTTTTTGATTTTGTATGAATTAGTTATGAAGTTTTCAAACTGACGGTCAAACGATCAAAGGGCAAAAGCATAAGAGGATCAAAGTGACTTGGACAGAACCGGTGACTTTTGGGAATTAGGGGTAAAACAGACGAGTGGGACACAACTAGGGGCATAAATCTAATTATCCCTAACTTATACCACGGGAGCACCCCCCGGCCCTCTCGCTCGACCAAAACTCTCGAGGACACCCAAACCCTAGAAAAAATGATGTCGGTCTCCTACCCCCTCCCGCCGCGCCCCTACCCTTGAAGCGTTGCCGAGGCCACCCCAAAACCGGAATAAGCTAGGTCTACGTTTGCACTAATATATCCACCTGCTATCATGTTTGTGTAATAATTGCCATGTTGTAATATTTGCAGAAACAATGGAGCACAGACGAGACGAGGAAGCAGAAGAGGTGTTGGGGGACATAATCTTAGCCGGAGGTGACGTCTTGTCGTATCTTAACAACAATGATGGTCTGGAAGAACAGGGTGAAGAAGCAGGCTACGGTGATCGAAGAGTGGAGGAGGAAATACATGATTATGATGGCTCCGGTGACCCAATGCTGGTGCAAGAAGGAGCCCGTGGTGACGGCTCCGGTGACCGAACAGAGTCCGGCCAGGTAAATATATTAGTTAAGCATGTGCTGACTAGCTAATTGATGCATTCATTGTTTTGGTATGTACACATATTAATTAACTCTCGTCTTTCTTCTTTTTTCTAGCCCTCCGGATCAAGCACAACTTCGGTAAAGAGACGAGGCCCGAAGAGAAAGTTGCGCTCGGATGAAAGGTTTGAGATCACAACAATCGCACGCGACGGCCAACCGATTGAACCCATCCGGACAAAGAAAGCATTTGCTGCTCAGTGCGGGGTTCTTGTTAGGGACAAGATCCCGATCAGCATCCACCAATGGTATAAGCCTAAGAAGGAAGACCCTGAGGCGTCTTATGTCAATGATATGCAGAAAGATGATCTTTGGACTGAGCGGAAGGCAAATTTCACCCTACCGCCAGAGGAGGATCCGGAGAAGCTAGTTAAAGAGCAATTAATCAAGTCTCATGCTCTTAAGAAGATGGCAGCCCTATTCAGGAGGTGGAAGAATGAGCTGAAAACGTTTGTCGATAAAGAAGAGACGCTAGAATTCATCGGCAAATATGAGAAGATCAGAGATCACTGGCCCGCATTTGTGGCCCACAAGACATCGGAAAAGAGTAAGAAGTTGTCAGCGACAAACAAGAAAAATGTTGCGAAGAAGAAGCTTCACCATCGCACGGTGTCAGGTGGCTACCTCAAAGCCCGGCCTAAGTGGGCCAAGGCTGAGAATGATCTGCTTGATAAAGGGATCGAATCAGAGACAATGAACTGGCTAGACCATCGCCGGACTTGGTTCTTCGGGGCTGGCAGAACCTTGGACCCTGTATCAGGGAAGTGCGTTTGGACGGACGAGCAAATGAATATACCAGTCAAGAGGCTTCAGCACTATATCGATGTAGCGCAGCAAGGGACGTTCGTTCCAGACAGAGAGAACGACGAGCTCACAATGGCCCTCGGGAATCCTGAGCACCCTGGACGGACACGAGGCACGCCAGGCTCCGTTCCGTGGAAGGCTGGTTTTCCGGACGCAGACGGTTACAAAAGCCAGGAGAGGAGGAAAAAAGTGGAGCAGACCCAAATTCAGAAGCTGCACGAAAGGGTTCAAGCGCTAGAGGAATGAGACGTAGCTCGCAGCAATCGACCTGCCGAAACTACCCCCGAAGCTACCCCGCCATCTCAGCGGAGAAGCAGCATGGCTTCCACCGAGCTGCTTTAGCCGGAGCATGTCTTGACGGCTCCTGCTAGCTACCCCGTGGATGCTATCACGGAGTCTCAACATTGCCACCTTATGACGCAATGGCAGAACTTCAAAGTCAAGGCGGCTGTCGGCTCTGTTCAACCTCCTGAACCCGGCGCAACTTTTCACTGTCATCCGATTCCAGAAGGATATGCTAGGGTGACGGTGGACGAAATAACTGAGGGATTTGAGGACCTCCAGCTTGACCACCCTACCGGTGAAGGGGAGACTCGGCTGGGTTCTGCTCTGAAGACTCCATGCCTATGGCGGAAGGAGCTCATCAACCTTCCGAACTGGACGCCTCCGGCGAGTAAGGGCACTCCGCCTCCTCCTCCTCCGGCGAGTGATCAGGGCACAGCCTCCTTCTCCGGCGCGTGGCGGCACTCCGCCTCCTCCACCGCCTCCTCCTCCGGCGAGTGATCAGGGCACTCAGCCTCCTTCTCCGGCGCGTGGCGGCACTCCGCCTCCTTCTCCGCCTGCGCCGGCGCGCCCGAGCAGCCAGCCTCCTCCTTCTCCGCCTCGTCAGCAAGGGCGGAAGAGACCCGCCGCCGCTCCGGCTGCTCCGGCGCGTCGTAGTCCTTCTCCTCCGCCTCGTAAGCAAGGAGAGAAGACAGCCGCAGCCGCTCCGTCTGCTCTGCCGGCGTCTAGCAGTACAGCCAGAGGCGGGAGGCAATACAGATTTGGTCCTTCTCTGAAGACTCCAGAGAAGTTACCATACGAGAGGACCGAGGAGGAAACCACGAAGATCGTGTGAGCCGAAGTGACGAACTTCTTTGAAGGGGTGAAAGCAAAGAAACATCCACCTCCGGAGGAGAAGGTAGATCCGGTGAAAGTGAAGCGCACTCTGGCTGCCCTGACAAAACCACCAAAGTCTCCGCCGAAAGGCAACTATGAGCGCATTATTGCAAAGACATTTGTCGAAGCGGAGCGGTCGGGAAGTACTATTAGTGATCAAAGGTTAAAAGAACGACGAGCTAGGAAAAAAATTGCCCAGCTCGGTGAACAAGCGAACCAATCATGCCCCCCGCTCAAGGTGTCTAGCGACATCGTTGCTAATGATCCGAGGATGGTGCCCGGTTATAGCAATCTTGGAGATTACCTGCCCGACGATGTACATTATGATTTCTTGGAGGTGGTTACGGGAAGCCTCTCGTCAAAGATGAAAGATCTCTAACAACGATGATGCGAAGATTACATGATTGGCACATGAAAACCTGCAGAGAGTCTGGGGGGAGGAATACTTTGACGCTGAGAGTTAAAGAGGAGCATGACCTCGTTGGAATTGAACTGTTGAATGTTCCATTTGAGGAGTTCTTCCAGTTTTTCAATCAAAAGGCCCTCGATAAATCAACGGTCACTTGCTACTGTCTGTAAGTAGTACTACTTATGTCATTAAGTCTCTCTATATAGGTCAGCTCTTTCATCGCATGTATTTATAATTATCCTCACTATATTTTGCAGATTGAAGATCGCCGAATTGAAGAAAAGACAAATCGGTGATATTGGGTTCATTAACACAAATCTCATAGATGCAACTGAGGTTAAATATCATGCCGAAAATACCGAGGCCAACTTGCTACGATCGTTGGTAATAAATGAAACAAAGATATAATACTCTTTCCTTACAACTTCAAGTGAGTGTTACTGTCTTGTGCATATTCGGTTTCCCTTATTAGTCCAGGTTATAGTAATGTAATTGATGACTTATGCATGCATGCGCAGCTTCCACTATATTCTCCTAGAGATTAAGCTTGAGCAGGGAGTAGTAACCGTCTTAGACTCGAGACGAAAAGATCCCCAGGACTATGTGGACATGACTCAAATGCTCGAGAAGTAAGTTAAATCGATCATTATCCACCATATCAGCAACTTTGTTCATTTCCTGATATCAAGTAATTGTTCTCTTTGTCTGGCAGGGTTTGGAGAAAATTCACCAAAAAAACTCCGGGACTGCCGAAGAAGCTGCAATTTAGACACCCAAAAGTATGTACTATAGTAGCATGTTCCGCGCATCTCCTAGTGATTCAAGCGCTAGTTTCATCAATACCATTTAGCATGCTTGCTTATCAGTTTGATTGACCTCTATTTCTTGTAAAGTGGTTGTGGCAGGAACAAGGGAATGATTTCTGTGGATACTACGTTTGCGAGTCCATCCGCCACACGACCTGTGAGCGGGGCTACTCTGACGAACAATATGAAGTGCGTAAGCAATAATATTCACAATTTTATTTTATTACCATCATTTGTGTTGAGTTTCATTTATTCATATATATATATATATATATGTATTGACCCCTTCTTCAAATTAGATCTTTCGGATGCGGGATGAACTCCTAGCACCAGATCGTATGCGAGCAATTCAAGAGGAATTGGCGGCATTCTTCCTTGACCACGTGATCGCTGAAAACGGGGAATACTATGTGGACCCTGTGTTCATATATAATTAGGAGATTATATTATAAGAGATAATTATTGTATATATGTAGCCGGTAGTGTCGGATAGATATACGAGAACTTGTTGTTCGACCAACCTCTCGGAGAAGGAGAGGTGGTCGATATCACTTCTCTCTGTATGCATATGTTCATGACGATCTTCTGTTTCCTTCATTTGCTTACTAGCTAGCGTGTCTAGTCCTCTCTATACGTATATAGTACGTAGCGTCGACCAAGCACGGAGATAAGAGAGGACACTTCTCTCTATTA
>NC_057814.1:575404625-575446943 GCF_018294505.1 Triticum aestivum | reverse complement strand
AGTGCCACCAACCGGGAACAAAGGCCCTCCTGCCTGGGCTCGCCGCACCGGCCACGTGGAGGCCCATCTGTCCCGGTTCGTGTAAGAACCGGGCCTAAAGGGCTAGGGCATTAGTAACGACCCTTTAGTCCCGGGACAAAAGGCCCTTACCAACCGGGACAGATGACCCTTTTTCTACTAGTGAGCACTTCCCACCGTGGTCACCCCCGAGATGAATGCGCGTCTCATCAGGCCTTATTCAAGAGAGGAGGTGAAAAAAGCTCTTGAGTCAATTGGAGACCTGAAAGCACCGGGACCGGATGGTATGCCTGCTGTGTTTTATAAGAAGTTCTGGGAGCTGGTGGGAATGAAGGTGCAAGAAGAGGTGTTGGGGGTGCTTAATGGTAATCCTATGCCCGAGTCATGGAATGAAACCACCATCGTCTTGATACCACAGAATAATAATCCTGAGAGGGTAACGGAGTTCAGACCGATTAGCCTTGCAACGTTCTGTACAAAGATGATCTCTAAGGTCTTAGCAAATAGATTAAAGGAAATGCTCCCAGAGATTATCTCACCGACCCAATCAGCCTTTGTCCCGGGAAGGTTGATTACCGATAATGTGTTGTTGGCTTATGAGATCAACCACTTGATGCATAAGAGGAAGCGGGGCCGTGATGGACTTGTGGCGGTCAAGCTTGACATTAGCAAAGCATATGACCGTGTTGAGTGGGAATTCTTGGAGTGCATGATGCGCAAGATGGGGTTCGGAGAGGTGTGGATTGGCACTATTATGAAGTGCGTTAGATCGGTAAAATATAGAGTGAAAGTGAATAGAAACCTCATCGATCTATTCGTGCCCGAGAGAGAGGCTGCGCCAAGGGGATTCCCTGTCCCCATATCTGTTCATCATGTGCGTTGAAGGCTTCTCAGCCCTGCTGCGACAAGCGGAGGAAGATGATATTATTCAGGGCATCCAAATCTGTAATGGGGCGCCAAAGATAAACCATCTCTTCTTTGCAGATGATTCCCTTATTGTGATGAAGGCAACTACTCAAGGTGCACCTAGACTGCAGTCTATCTTGGCTTTATACGAGTCCCAATCAGGTCAAATGATAAATAAGAATAAGTCGTCGGCAACCTTCAACAAGGGCACAACAGCAGCGGTTAAAAGTGAGGTCCTACATATCCTCGGTATCCCTCATGAGTCTCGTTGTAAAAGATATTTGGGGTTATCGATTCATGCTGGTGTTGCCCTAAGTAGGGAATTTGAGTACATCAAGCAAATGATATGGCACAGAATGCAGGGCTGGATCGAGAGGTTACTATCCAAACCGGGCAAAGAAACCTTGGTAAAATCGGTAGCCCAGGCGATCCCTACTTTCGCAATGTCATGCTTTGATCTGACAAAGAAGCTGTGCGAGGAAATTGGTACCCTAATTAATCGATATTGGTGGAGCCAGCAAGACAAGATGGACAAGTGCCATTGGATAGGTTGGGATAAACTTACAAAATCCAAGAAGGAGGGTGGCTTGGGCTTCTGAGAGCTGCACATCTTTAACCTCGTGATGTTAGCCCGACAAGGTTGGCGTCTCCTGCAGAAGCCGGATACACTTTGTGCACAAATCTTGAAGGCTCGCTACTACCCAGACTGTTCAGTACTTGATGCTGTGGCAAAGACAGAGATGTCCTATACATGGCGCAACATATTAAAGGGGATCAAGCTACTGAAGGAAGGTATTTATTTGAGGATTGGGTCTGGTGAGAATGTCAAAATCTAGGACGATCTGTGGATTCCGCGGGGAGAGACGAGGAGGCCGCGAACTCGTCGGGGCAGCGTGCAGATTGATCGAGCTAGTGATCTAATGGATCCATTCACCGAAAATTGGGATGAAGATCTAGTCAAGGAGCTGTTCTGCCAGGAGAACACAAAGGAGATATTGGCAATCCCAGTGAAGCATGGCATGGATGACCAAGTTGCATGGCACTTTGACCCAAAAGGAGTGTTCTCTGTTAAGTCTGCCTACCACTTGGGGATCAGGCTTAGGGAGACAAACAAAAACAGAGATGTGAGCCCCTGGGTACCGGCACCTGCGGAATCGCAGAAGTGAAACAGGATTTGGAACCTAAACCTCCCTCCAAAAATACGTATGTTTCTTTGGAGACTTGCGTATAACAGCCTGCCTATGCGGATGAATATTAAACGCAAGCATGTTGAGCTGGATACTAGGTGCCCGATGTGCATGCGTCTCGACAAGGATGGTGGACATCTTTAAATGCAACAAATGAAGCAAGTCTGGAGAGCCTTACTGATTGAGGACATCAGGTTGAACCTCCTGCAGTCAAACAATCACATGGCAATGTTTGATCAATTGTGGGCTCTAGATAGTGAGCGATGTGAGCTAGCGCTCATTATGTTGTGGGAGTGGTGGAATATTCGAAATAAAACTAATGCAGGGGAAAGGACTAGTACATGCGAGGAAATCTATTTTATTGGCAGGAAGCTTGTGACTGAATTTGCAGCACTAGGAAGTAAGGCTGGGGTGCAGGTAGTAACACCAGCACCTGCATCATGGAGTAGACCAGAGGAGGGATTCATCAAAATCAATTTTGATGCAACTTTTCAGGTGGCTGTGGGGCACGGGGCTTGGGGCTGTGTTGCCCGTTCGGACCAAGATGAGGTTATCTCTGCTTGTGCTAGAAAACTCGAGTTCCTTGCTTCACCACTTCAGGCAGAAGCTACTCTATGTATCAAGGCCATTGAAGCTGCTAGCGAACTAGGCTTCCATCCGGTTATTTTTGAGTCGGATTCACTGCGGCTTGTTAATGCACTGAAGATGGGCGAGTATGACAAGTCCTCCATTGGAGTCCTACTACGAGAAGCACGAAACCTCTGCTTTCCGTCCTTTGACGCATTTAATTTCAATTTTTGTAAACATTCATGTAATAGGAGCATCTACGGACGTAGCAAATATGAGCCCTTAAACGTCCATGGACACCCGGTCAGTGACCAGACGTGTCCGTTTTAAGTCCCTATTTATCCGTCCGCGGAGCCATACTCCTCATTTTTCTTCTCATATGTCCGGTCACTTGCACGTGATTGGTGGAGATGAAGAGAGAGAAATAAAAGAATGAATAAAGAAAGAGAAAAGGTGGTCTGGGGTGGGGCTGCGTCCTATGTGGCGGAATGCCCGGGCGCGCCCGGGCACGTCCGTGAGCCCTCATATCCTCCCCATATTTGAGATGGATATGAGGGTTCGTGAATAGCCCGGGCGTATAGGGATGATATGAGGGGTCCGGTTGGGTCACGTTTTTCTTCTCTCTCATGTCCGGTCACTGACCGGGCACGTTCGCAGGCGTATGAGGGATGGTTTGAGGAGTCCGGCTGTAGATGCTCTAAGGTTGCCCATAGCCTGGCTGCTTTTGGGCTCAAGGCGGGCGTGTCTAAGAGCATCTCGAGCCAAACCCCCAACAGGCCCCCTAGGCCCTTTTTTATCACCGGCGCTAAAAAACGGCCCAGTAGTGCCCCTAGAAGCCCAATTTTCGCTGGTTAGGCCCGACACTGGCGCCAACGGACCCTGGCCGAACCCGGCGCGCTGGGGGCGCCCGAGGGCGCCGGAGGAAGCGTTTTTGGCGCGAAAGCCCGGTGGGACTGCCGAGTCAGCGACCCCGGCGCATTGTCGTCCTCATCGCCTCAGTTCCCGTGGGAATCAATGCGAAGGCTGCCGCACCGGTCAGCCTCCATTGATGCCTCACGCGTGGCGCAGTGAAGGTGCCACGCCGCGTGTCCCGCCCTATCTCGCCACGCGTACACACGGCGGCCGCCCTCTCACCGCGCAAGCCCGGCTATAAAAGCCACCCTCCCTCGCCGGTGAGCACACACTCCATCGCCAGAGAAACTCTCTTCCCCTCTCACCGCCGACGCCACTCTCGACCGAGTGCGCCTTTCCTCCCCATCTCTTCCCGTCGGTGAGCATGGCCGAGCGTTACCCAGGCGACGGTGCGGCGGCTAATGGCTTCGGCCGCCATCACCTACACGAGGACGAGGCACGGCTCCTCTACGAGGCCGACTACCCGGCACCGCCGGACATGTGGGTGCCGGGCACGTGGAAGCTGAGCGCCAGCGGAGTCCCAGTGCCACCACCGCTGCCCGACGCGGTGAGATAGCACGCATCCGGTCCTCGCTGCCGGAGCAGTCGCGGAACGAGCCGAGGTACGCCCCCAACAGCTACGCGCTGTGGACGGCGTACTTCGAACGCCGCCACGCCGACCAGCTCGCCTCCTCGAACGGCGTCGAGCCCCGCGGCCGGCAGAACTCCGAGGGACAGCGCCGATGGCGGGGCGTGCCCGGCCGCACCCTCGAAGCCGTCCTCGAGTACATCGTGGCCGGCAACACGCCGCACTTGGAGTACCCGGCGCCCCCACCTTCTCGGGCCGTCGCGGCAGCTCTTGGACGCTGCGGCGAATGGAGACGGCGACCTCCTCGTCGCCGGGCTCTGGCTCCCTGTCCGGATTGCCGGCGCTCCACCCCGTCAAGCCGGAGCCACAGGAGACGCCGCTCGGGCGCCGCACCCGCGGTGGCGCCCTCATCATCAACGAGGGCAGCCGCCCCTCTCCTTCTTCTTCCCGCCTCGTCAGGCCGAAGACCGAGCCGGGGTTGCTCCCCGTGAAGAAGGAGCACGCGGACATGGCCGCCGCCGACGAGACCGCCCTCAAATGGGCGAGGGAGGACTACGTCCGCGAGCAGATGGAGCGCTAGCGCCGCGCCTTCAAGGAGATCGCCGCTCGGCGCCACGGGCGCGAGGAAGGCGGCATTGTTGCCCTCGACAGCGACGACGAGGAGGCGCCCGGGCCGTCCAACCCCCCACGCATTAGCGACGCTGGTCAGGGGTGTAGCAGGAACGGCGACGACATGCAGGACAAAGGCGATGATGACGGCGACGGCGACTATACCCGGTTCTACAGGCTCATCGGCATGTAGAAGGCGGGCGGGCGGCGCCGGCGGCATAGTGGTGCTAGGCGTAGTTGTCGTTTTTAGTTAGTTTTAAATTTATGTTTTTAGTTTTTCAGAGATATCAATGAAATTATCTAGGTTGGACGAAATTGTGTCGTGTTTGACCGATTTTCTGTTTCAAAAATCGTCATCTGGGGATGACGTGAGGGCGGTGGCTGAAAAACCTACCGCCCCGCCGGTTCGCCTCGAGACGGCCCTGTTTCAAGCCCGTGGGGGCCGAACGGTCGGAGATGCTCTAACTCGTGGTGGATGGAGCGGGTCCCGGACTTCGTTGTTGACTTGGTTGTTTTCCCAGTTAAAAAAAAGCAAGTTCTTCCGTCCCCGTACCCTTCACCCGTCGTCACCTCCACCCCTGCACACGCGCAGTCTCTCACGGGATCTCCGGCGACCACCGACCACCTCCGACCACCGCTACTCCTTCCCTCTCCTGCGATGGCGCCGCGCGCCGGCGGTCAGACCTACGGCTTCCCCATCTACTGCGCCTCCTGGCTCCCACTCGCAGACATCATCAAGCCCTCCCCATCCGCCGACGGCGACGCGGATGCGGACGCGTCCCCGGCCCTGTCCTCCCCACCCCCGCCCCCCATGGTGGCCCTTGGTGGAGGCGGAGGCGAGGGCCGGAGCGGCGTGCCCAACGCGCTGGTCGTCGCCGCCCTCGACCCCGCCGCTGCAGGGGCGCCTCCAGCGCTCTCCCCCGAGCCGGTGAGCGACCCCCGCCCCCTCGCTCTCTGATTTCACCAGATCCATACGGATCTCGGGGGAGACCTACGTGCTGATCTGCCGCTCTTGTTTTGATGATGGTGGGGTGCAGGTGTTCAGGCTGGGGACAGAGGAGCAGGTACCATACAGGATGGCCGTACACCCCCGCGGCGATGGCCTCCTCTGCGCCTTCCCCAACGGCTGCAGGTACTCGAGTCCTTGGGCATGTGACGCTGATGCTCACTTGTGCATTCGTCTGTCGTCGTGAATTTTGATCAGCTCAAAATCTCCACAATGTGTGCGATCTTTAGTGTTACCCTGTGGGTTAATGTTGTTAACCTGTGGTTCACATGGTATGTATGCTTAGAATACTTTGGTGTGAGTCCGGTACTTCGTTCGATCAGGGGTGTTGTGGATGTGGGGCTATATGGTGTAAATTCTGATTGATTCGACCAAAATATAATTAACCTATCATATCACAACATAGTGTTCAATACTTCTAGTAACATACAATGATGCCTCTTGATAACCCCATAATATGCTTGAACTGTTGGTGTAAGCACTGTGCTGGATTTTTGTTAGTATAGCTTATTTCCTGATTGTAGCTAAAACTCGGGGGCACCTGTATCTGTTCCATCTTGTCATGTTAAGTTTATTTCAGTTGTTGGGCCCATCTCATTGGCCTTATCAACGAGCATAACTGGGCTTGTTGGGGTGTTACTGTAGATGAACTGGTGGTTAATTAAGTTTTAGCTGCAAAACATACAACTTTATACTTCTTCAATCTTATTTTACTCTATAAAAAATATGCCGTTAGTCTTTTTTTACTGACTGATTTAAGCACAATTTAAGTCAGCCCGATGGTTCTGCAATTCTGAATTCTTACCATGTGTCACTTGCATAGGTTGGTGCGGTGGGAATCACCAGAAGGAGAAGATCCGCATAGCCTAGTTTTGAGATCTGACCAGGAGGCTTTAGTGAAGCTAAAGGATGTTGGTTTACAGTTGGCTGTGTCATTCAGTGGAGAGGGTTCAATACTTGCCACTGGTGGCGAGGTAAACGAAAGTATTATAGTGTTATGCATTTGCTTATCTTACCTATTATTTCCCTTTTTTGGCGCGGAGGTGGCCGCGCTTGACTCTCCAAAGCATGACATATGGTAGCTTTGACAGATCTGATAGCTGTAGGTGTTAATAGAAACAATTTCTTTTATATCTAGTGACTTTATGCAGAAAGCAATGTACCATATGGTCATTGTGAACAACAATTTGCATATTGACCATCGCACACTAACTTCTAACTTAATCTAGGAACCTAAAACGCATTTTACAACATTCACAACCATAATTAGTGTGAGCCATAGGATTAGGCAACTGAACTGACATAGATTGTTTATGTGTAGTACGGAAATGTTTGGCAACAACATAAAATTAGCGTCTCTGTAATAAGTGGACAAATGGTTGCAGTTAAGCATACGGATAAACCAACTTAAAGTTAAGCATTCCCATGATGCTCTTGTTTGTACTCCCTCCGTTCCATATTAGTTGTCAGCGACAACGAATATGCGACAACTAATATGGAACGGAGGGATTATGTTTTTATAAATTCTAGTGCTGTACATTATTTAGCTTAAAATAAATTGTCTATTGCTTCATTATCTTCTGGAAATTCTTACAAGCAAAGCAACCATTCAATGTTTTTTTACCTTCTCATTTTATATGAAGCTATTCTAGGGTTTTCTGTCATTCAGTAAAATTCCATTATAGTCATGCGCTTATGCTTTGAGGACTAGCCAATAAGTTATATGGTTGTGCTGTTTTTTTAGCCTTTTCATGGCAGTTAAAATTGTCCATATGTTATTTTAAGCATGTTAAATAAATCTCCGTGTGCTGTATAGGATGGACATTTGAGGGTCTTCAAATGGCCTGGCATGGAAACCATTATTGAAGATCCTGATGCTAAAACATCTGTTAAGGATCTTAGTTTCAGGTGAAATAGTGCCATTAACTTTCTCTTTCCAAATGGATATTTATTATTTGATACTGATGGGTTGCCTCCGTTTTGGGACATGCTTTAGTTCCGATGAGAAGTTTCTAGTTGTGAACAGGAGCAGTGGCCCATCTAGAGTGTGGGATTTAAAGTCATCTGAAGCTGTGGCTAATCTGCCAAGAGAACAAGTGAGTGATTTTTTTTGTTTGCCAATTTGCATTAGTTTATTTTCTTTGTTTAAAGTGCACTTCTGACTCGTACATTTCCAGGGAGAAATATTTGGCTTCTGCCGATTTTCTACTAAGTCTGACAATAGTCAGATTCTCTTTGTTACAGCAATGCAAGGTGACATCATGATTTGAATTCACCCTGTTATGTATGAAATATTTTGAAGTTCTCTTAAAAAATGAACGGAATTGCCTGGTAAATCTGAGACATGACAGTTAGAATACCCTGCTTCTTAGGTGATTACGGGAAAATAATATCTTGGAATACCACCTCATGGACAAGAATTGGATCAAAGAAAGTAACTCGTGATGCGATTTCAGCTTTTTCAGTCTCGCCTGATGGTACACTTCTAGCAATGTGAGTAAGGAACTATGAATTTCACATTAACATGTTCGGTGTTCTAGGTTCAAGAGACATGCGAGTCTAATTTACTTGCCTTTGCATGTCCAGTGGAACTATTGAGGGAAGCATCAGTGTTCTAGGTTCAAGAGATATGCGAGTGGTTGTAACAGTTAAAAAGGCGCATCTTGGCATTGTTACCACATTAGCGTTTTCTCAAGATTCAAGGTTAGTACCTGTGCTCTCGTTCTGCTTTAGTTGATGAATTCCACAATTGCAATCTCTCATTGTTGTTGTTCTATCATATAACAGGGCCTTGCTGTCGACTTCCTTTGACTCAACCGCAAGGGTGACATCGACTGAATCACCCAAGAGCAATGGTATGTTGGTTTCAGATCTTGAGTTATCGCTTATTGTGTACTTGCCAATTTTCTGAGTATTCTGAAAATGGCTGCATCTTTTCTGATAGGTATAAGCCTCTGGTCCATGGTACTAGCTATTATACTCGCAATTTTGGTATATTACTATATGCAGCACAAAGAAGATCTCTTAGCAATGTTGCCACAATGAAATTTTTGTTCAGCCTCTACTGATATCTCACTGCTTACCTCTGATTATCTGATCTTGTACTGGAGATAAATGTTGTATCATGTCGGAGCTAGAGCAATTTTTGTATTTAGGTGAAAGAAAAACGACTCAAAAACGTCCAGATCTTTTTTATCATGTCACGCTGGTATAAGAAGGCCATCCTCTCCTGGTTTGTAAAATTGGTGGCCATTTATGAGTTATATATAGGAGTATATATGATAACTTGTGCTATGCAATATAGCTATGGTTTATGCTATCAAAGCCATCCATTTGCCGGCTCAAAACAAGGACATCCATTGGCTCCATGATCTGTGTAGAGAAACAAACTAATTATACCCTTTGCATTTTGGTTTTCTCTCATGTTTGTTTTCGGTTCATTTCCTGTGCGCATCTTGACAGAAGCATTGTGTGGCATGGATACGATCAGCCCAAGAGTAGTATCCAATACAAGAGTAGTATCAACCAAGTGTAGTATGAAGAAAGCGCCGAATCTAATAGCCCCTATCCACCGCCACCCCGTTTTTTCCGTTTTTGTGCCTTTATATACTTCTGAAACCCTTTGTGAATTTATCATCCTAATTTTTCCACCGCCGCATACCTCTGTTTCGTGATGTTTCATGACGATCCAATCCGAAAGCCTTTTCCGCTACTCTGCCAGAGGGGGATTCTTCAATGTGGCCATTTTCATCAACTTAAGGCCATCATGATCGCTTGTGAGTAGTTTTCTTTGGGACTATGGGTCTGTAGCAGTAGCTAGATGATCCCCTCTCCCTTGCTTCTCAATACAAAGATCACATGAGCCGCTCAACATGATTGTGATTCATGATCCATCTGATGTAATCTATTAATGTGTTTGTTGGGTTGTGATCAATTGTCACTTTATGATCAGATTTATTCAACCATCTTTTTGATATTTATTTGGTTCTTTGCTGCATAATTCTTATTCATATATGCTCTTCAATCTGTTCTTTTTTCTTGGGCCCAGTTTGGGGTTTGATCTTCAAGTGGGAGTTGTGTATGATAGTTGGGTTCAACCTTGCAAGTGATAAAAAGATGGTTTGCGTAGTTGTCCTTTGAACGTAGGGTGAAGACAATATATCACCTACTTCATGTCATCATGCTTATTATAATACTCTGTTTTTACTTAATATTTTAAGATGCATGCTGGATAGGGGTCTTGGGTAGAGTATTAGCTATAGATGCAGTTGAATAACGGTGTATGGATATTGGGACATTATACTCATATGTTAATTATTGCCATGAATATTCATACTCATAAAAATTGCAATTTAATCGTTGCCTTACTCTAATTCGTTAACTGCTTACTGGAGGTGGAAGAAGAAACAACGTACACGGTGTATACCGCTCGCATCCTCTCGTGGAGGGCCCACCATGTGCGCTCGATGGTGGCTAGCCTCAGCCTGGTCGGTAGAAACGGCCAATTTGAGCGTTCTTTGTCACGACCGGTTTTTCAATAAAATACTTATTGAGAGACCAATCCCTTTTACGGACCAGCGAGGAAGAATTCCTTCTCACTGGTAGACAATATCTTGGTCACAGAAGAAAAATACCAGGAGTACTAAATATAATACAAGGTTGAGCAGAGACTGCCCAACCATTTATTACATGCACGCCGCTAAAACAAGACGGCGGATAGGGTGGCAAACTACTAACTCACGATAATAACGGTGGTGGAAATATCATCGCGAAGCGAGTGATATGACTCCAGTAGACTACAACTCTTCGAGCGTCGGAGTGAGGCTCGAGAAGACTTATTGCGGGTGGCGGAAGCGTATACAATACAAGTGACCAATATCCGGGATCGCGCAGAACTGACTGGGACTCCTCTAGGCATCGGACGCGCTATCAAACTCTTCATCCAAGAGATCGCCTTCGTCAACATCTGGCCAAATCAACAAGCCAGGTGAGTACTATGAAAGTACTCGCAAGACAGTTCGGACATAAGGTATAACAAATGTAAACATGAAGCACATGAACAAGTTAACCAGTGCGATCAGACATAGAGATAATAAATACTGGGTGCCAAGCGAGGGTCTGAATGACGCCTCGAGCGGAAACTGCAGAATAATAATACTGGTGCCAAACGAGTGTCTGAAAGACTCCTCCAGCGGAAAATGCAGAATAATAATACAGGTGCCAAACGAGTGTCTAAAAGACTCCTCAAGCGAAAAATGCGGAATAATAATGCGGGTGCCAAACGAGTGTCTGAAAGACTCCTCGAGCGGAAAATGCGGAATAATAATGCGGGTGCCAAACGAGTGTCTGAAAGACTCCTCGAGAGGGAAAATGCAGAATAATAATGCCACAGTCGGGCGTCGAGGCGACACCACATAAAGGGCTTATATTTAAAGTAAGAAACAAGTACACGCCACAGTCGGACGTCTGCGCGACGTCACATAAAGGGCTTATATCACAGCTCAATCATACACTCGTTCGGGAACATAAATCATCACAAGCATGCGACAAATATAAAGTTAGTCCATCCACAGGAATAACAATAAAACTGGATTTACCACTTGAGCTTGTTCACCGGGGACGAGTTTTTCACATGGATAGATATGGATATAATGTTTACACTACTTGATCATGGATACGATGATTTGGAAAGAATTGACTCTGCAGAGTTTGTACTTAACCACTGCCAACGGATTTCAGTAGTCACAGGGACTAGTTCCGTCTACGGTGTTTTGGAAGAAACACGTCTAACCAGTACACACCCAATTCAACCATCCGAAGCCAGGGATCACCCTCGGCAACATTCAAGATAAACCTTGAGACGGGGAGGCTACAACCTCGCGTAGCATGGGATCAAATTTCTATACGCGCGCTCTAAGGGGGTGCCCCCCCTCTCGGTCCCAACCGGAAACACCCATGCCCCCTGACCGGATGACTGGCTTTAATCCTGGGCCAAGGTACCATCATCCCGGCCTCCCTGTTTGGTGTGTACACGGAAAGAGGTTACCAACTTACTAAACCGCATCCTGGCAATGAGACATGTGGTAGCACGGGAAGGGGAAAGAACGATAACGTGGCTCCAACCATGTTAACGTCGGAGAAAGTCGGATGACGCAAGGCTGGTATGCTACAACAGTACCACCTTGCCGCCGTTCATGTCACCACATGATTTGGCCATCTCTCATCAGAGATCATCGCAACTTTGGAACATGCGGGAAAAGAACGATAACGTGGTTCCAACCACGTTAACGTCGGAGAAAGTCGGATGACGCAAGGCTGGTATGCTACAACAGTACCACCTTGCTGCCCTTCATGTCACCACATGATTAGGCCATCTCTCATCAGAGATCATCGCGACTTTGGAACAACCGGGTCGTTGCCTTACAAGCAACGAGATATCTACCGACACTCATATGCCACGCACAAACTCTCACGTGAACATGTAAAACACCTGTCATATCAAATGTTCAAAACATTCTTGCCTGGTTCGGAGAAGTCGGAGTCTAGCTCGGCGAAGTTCGCGGCTCCTTCACCTCTTCCGGAACCTACGGCAATCACGAAACGGGTACTAACGTGAAAACCAACACATGCACAGAAACTTTTCCAAATATTTTTCAAATAAATCCCATAAAAAACTAGACAAAATTTGAAGATTGTCAGAAAAAGAATCACTCAAAAATACCTTTTTATTAAAAAGTTATAAAGGTTTCTGTCCAGGGACTTATCTGTAATGAAACAGAAAAGTTCCAGGGTTTTAACTGAGAAAACAGAAAACGCTTCGGTTGGGAATGCGCAAGCGCAAAGGGGAAAACGTATTTGCCCGAAGGCGCCAACAGAAAACGGTTCGAAGGAGAATAGAATAGAGGCTGACAGGCGGGGTCCACCTGTCAGGTTTAAAAAGCTCGCCGGTGCCCGAAGACTGCGGTGGACGCCGGCGTCGAACCACGGCGAGTTAGGAGAAACGGAGGGTACCAAGAGCTTCAGCGTCTCCTTCCGCGTCGGTGGGTGGTGGACTCGTCCAACGGGGAGCACCATGTCGACGGCGACACTATCTCCGGCAGACGGCGGCTCGGGTGAGGATGGGGAACTCCGGTGGAGGGCTGCAAGCTACAAATTGAGGCGCGGGTCAGAACGAGGGATGCAAGGTGAAGCTACTGGCAAGAGAATGGAGGCGGAGGAGCACACACGGGGGCGAATCGGGCTGGATCCCGTGGCGGGTCGCGGCGGCCGGAGTCGAGGAAGGAGACCTCCTCGGGGCTCTTCCAGTGGCTAGGCTTGCTCTAGGGGGAGTGCAGGGATGGTGGGTGCTCGGGTTGAAGCTCGGGGCCTCTATTTATAGGCAGATCGACGGGGTGGCCGTGAACGGAGAATCACCGGCGAGCGATTACGGCGGAGCAGTGGATTGGCAGGTGGTTTGAGCGGCCAGGCAGCATCAGTGGAGGTTACTGGAGTCGTTTCACAGCTAAACGGGGTCGGTCTTGGTGTAATGGCGTCGGTCCACGGTGAGGTGACTGCACGGGCTCAACGGCGGCAGAGAGCGCGCTCCGCGCCCTGCGGTTCACGACGAGAGCGGCAGCGCATTCGGAGGAGTGGAAGGCCACGTGGCGAGCTCCGGTGGTTTGGGCGGCGCTGGGTGGCGTCGTCGGCGCCGTGTCTCCCGCTGGCGTCCGCAAAGCCGCCGACGGCGTCGGTCACGGGGCGGCGCACCTTCTGCTGCTCGTCGCCGACGCCCGCAAGGCGCCAGGCGTTCGTGCGGTGCAGGAACAAGAGGGCGGGGACGAGGAGCAAGGCGACGCAGTGGTATTGGCGAGATCGACGTCCTTCTCTGAAGAAAACGACAGCAAGCCACTGACTGAATCTCTGAACTTTCTGAACTTGACATAGACAGTGCACTGCAGGTGTTCGACAGAAGGTTTTGGCTATGAGATAATTTTTTCTGGAGTTGTAACTTGGTGAGGTGACCACTCAATGCACCCAGAGGCTGCCTGATTTTACTGGGAATTTTTGGAGGAGGTTTTGAATGAATTTCACCAAATTTGGCAAATCTGGTCCAAACTTGCAGTAGATGTAGTTTGAAAATTTTGAACTGAAGACCAGTGGATCTTCATGGTTCTAGGTTGAGGGTTCAAAGGACTAGGAGGGGAAAAAGGTTTGGGGGCAAAAATCAAGACAGAAAGTGGAGTCCCTTTGCAAATCTCCAAGTGCTAGGAAAGGAGGCAGAAAAATTATTTGAAGAGAATTTAAAAGGAAAATAATCACATGGGGAGGTTCAACTTGCTGGATTTGATGCAATTCATGATCCAAAGGTGAGGGAGGAGTTGGGAGAGAGCATTTGCACTAAGGCCAAGGTAAGAGAGAAAAGTTGAAAGTGGCAAAGGAGTTTTCCAAAAGCCATAGTGCATTTCCAAAAAGATTTTCAAAAGTTATTTTCCCCAAATGAAAAACATTTTGTCTTGAGTCCAAATGAAAAGCAAGAACCTCCAAGACCAAGGACAGATCTTGGGTGGGTCCAAATAAAACTTGTGCCATAAAGAAAAATATTTGAGAGTGAGAGTTCTCTTGAAAAAAAAATTTTGATCACTCCCCTCAAGTCAAATAAAAACCTTTTGAAAAATCCAAATAAAAACTTGGGTGTCACAACACCTACCCCCTTAGGAAAAATCTCGTCCTCGAGATTTCTGCTGATCCTCAAATAGATACGGATACTCTACCCGGAGGAAATCTTCCCTTTCTCATGTGGCTTCATCCTCAGTGTGGTTGCTCCACTGAACCCTGAAAAATCTTGTCGTTTTCTGACGGGTCCTCCGTTCAAACTCTTCTAAAATCTTTACCGGCCTTTCTCTGTAGGTGAGATCTGGTTGCATATCAATGTTCTCATGAGGTACATGTTTCTCCGGGTTACTCACGCATTTCCTCAACTGCGAGACATGGAATACGTCATGGACGTCTGACAGCTCCTTGGGTAGGTCTAGTTGGTAGGCTACCGTGCCTCTTCGTGCCTTCACACAAAATGGTCCAATAAATCTTGGGGCTAGCTTCCCCTTAATTTTGAACCGTTGCAGACCCCTCATAGGAGATACTCGGAGGTATACGGAATCACCGGGTTCAAAGCTGACCTCACGATGCTTCTGATCATAGTAGCTCTTTTGTCGGCTCTGTGCTGTCTTGAGTCTGTCCCGGACTTGTTTAACTTTCTCCTCGGCCTCTTTAAGCATGTCTGGGCCGAAGATACGGCTGTCACCTGTTTCTGACCAATTCAGTGGGGTACGACACCTCCGTCCGTACAATGCTTCAAAGGGTGCCATTTGCAAGCTGGCTTGGTAACTGTTGTTGTAAGCAAATTTGGCATAGGGCAAACTCTCTTCCCAACTGGATCCATAGGTGAGCACACAGGCTCTCAGCATATCCTCTAGGATCTGGTTCACACGTTCCGTTTGTCCATCAGTCTGAGGGTGGTATGCTGTACTGAAAGCTAGCTGCGTACCCAGAGCTTGTTGTAGGTGATCCCAAAATTTGGAGACAAATTGGGTGCCTCGGTCTGATATTATAGTCTTTGGGACTCCGTGCAAGCAAACTATACGAGAGAGATAAAGCTTTGCCAGTCTTTGGGTGGAGTAGGTAGTCTTCACGGGAATGAAATGAGCAACCTTGGTTAGTCGGTTCGTGATAACCCATATGGCGTCATTCCCACGTTGTGATCGGGGTAGTCCGACGATGAAATCCATTCCTATTTCATCCCACTTCCACTTCGGTATCCTGTTTGGCTGGAGTAGCCCTGCTGGCTTTTGATGCTCGGCCTTGATGCGCTGACATGAATCGCAACAAGCAATAAATGTGGCTATGTCTCTTTTCATACCGTGCCACCAAAATCTTTCCTGGATGTCCTTGTACATTTTGGTTCCTCCAGGATGGATCGAGTATGGAGTGGTGTGGCTTTCCGTCAAGATCTGTTGCTTGAGTTCCTCAATGTTAGGTACGCAAAGTCTGTTTCGGTACCACAATGTTCCTTCACCGTCGGTGACGAACTCGGAAGTCTTACGAAGATTCATTTTCTTCTTTATGCCTTCGATGCTGGGATGTCCCTGTTGAGCCTTCTTGATTTGTTCCACCAGGGTGGGTTGTATCTCCAGGTTCGATACGGTGCCCTCAGAGACTAACATCATGTTGAGCCTAGCGAACTCTCGCTGAAACTCAGGCCTCAAATTTTGCTGACCGTCACTGTCCGGGCTGGGGTTTCGACTAAGGGCATCGGCTACTACATTTGCTTTCCCTGGGTGGTAGTGAATGCCGACGTCATAGTCTTTGACCAGTTCCAACCAGCGTCGTTGGCGTAAATTCAGCTCTGGCTGTGTGAAAATATATTTGAGGCTCTTATGGTCTGTATATATTTCACAGCGATTTCCCAACAGAAAGTGCCTCCACTCCTTGAGTGCATGTATGACTGCTGCTATCTCCAAGTCATGTGTTGGGTAATTTTCCTCATGTTTTCGCAGCTGCCTGGAGGCATACGCGACAACTTTGCCATCCTGCATTACTACGCATCCGAGACCTTTTCGGGACGCGTCACAATACACTTCAAAGCTCTTGTGTATGTCTGGCACAGTCAAGACTGGTGCGGTTGTCAGCTTCTTCTTGAGTTCTTGGAAGCTCTGCTCGCATGCTTCCGTCCATACAAATTTCTTGTCCTTCTTGAGTAACTGTGTCATAGATTTCGCCACAGTGGAGAATCCTTCAATAAATCTCCTGTAATATCCGACCATTCCCAGGAAACTCCGCACATCAGTAACATTGGCGGGTGGCTTCCAGTCTAGTATGGCCTTGACTTTTTCTGGGTCTACGGCCACGCCTTCTTGGTTCAGTATATGGCCCAAGAAGCCAACTTGTCTTAGCCAAAATTCGCACTTGCTAAATTTGGCGTACAACTGATGTTTCCTCAATTCTCCCAAAACAATTCTGAGGTGCTCAGCATGCTCTTCTGGTGTCCTTGAGTAAACCAGAATGTCGTCAATGAATACCACCACAAATTTGTCCATGAATTTCATGAACACTTTGTTCATGAGGTGGACGAAATATGCGGGGGCGTTCGTTAGTCCAAAAGGCATCACTGTGAACTCGTATAACCCATATCTGGAAGTGAAAGCTGTCTTGGGGATATCTTCCGTCCGTACCTTCAATTGGTGATATCCCGATCTCAAATCAATTTTTGAGAATACCCTGGCCTGTGCGAGCTGGTCAAACAAATCATTTATTCGCGGCATCGGATATTTGTTTTTGATGGTGACCATATTGAGGGCTCGATAGTCTATGCACAGCCTCAGTGTCCCATCTTTCTTTTTGGCGAACAACACAGGCGAACCCCAAGGTGAGGAGCTGGCTCGAATAAATCCTTTGTCCAACAATTCCTTTATCTGCTTCTTCAACTCCACCAATTCTGAGGGTGCCATTCTATACGGCTTCTTATAGATGGGAGCGGTGCCAGGTGCTAGTTCAATGCTGAATTCTATCTCTCAGTCTGGTGGCATGCCTGGTAGTTCTTCAGGGAATACATCAGAAAACTCGCATACCACTGGAACTTTTCTCAGTTCTGAAATGTCCATTTTGTTCAGTTTTGGTTTCTGTGATCGTGGCCTTTCCTGAGCAGAAACTCTTATAGTCTTGCCGTGGTGGTGAGTGAGAATCACTGTCCGATTGAAACAGTCGATGAATCCTTTGTTGGTGGTCAACCAGTCCATCCCTAAAATGACATCCAGTCCTTTACTTTCCAACACGATGAGATTCGCGTGGAATTGTAGTCCTTCGAACTCAATGACCACTCCTTGGTAGTAACCCTGAGCGATTTTCTTATTTCCGGGGGACTTGATGATCATAGATTTTTCCAAGGGAAGTATCGGAAAACCGTGTTGCGAAACAAAACTCTTCGAAACGAACGAATGGGAAGCTCCAGAATCAAACAAAACCGTGGCAGGTACTGTGTTGACAGGGAACGTACCGAGCACGATGTCTGGGGCATTTTGCGCTTCTTCCCTGGTCACATGGTTCAGGTGACCCTTCCTGTGGTTGTTGCTGGGGTTGAAGTTGTTGCGCTTGGGGGCGGGATTGTTTCCACCATTGTTCGGCTTGGGTGCCGAGTCTCTTGGCTTCGGGCACTGTTTAGCATAATGCCCTTGTTGACCACAAGCATAGCAGGTGACCCCTGGACGGTATGTGAACTCCTTGTCCCTGGCATGAAACTGTCCGACGGGCCTTGGCTCAGTAGTCGTGGATCTCCTTGCGTCTGTCCTTGGGACCTCAATCTTGCCTCGGTTGCTGCGGGCAAGAGTCGTCTTGTCCCTCTTCCGCTTACGGATATCTTCCAGACTACGGCGCTCATTCTCCAAGGTGATGGCCTTGTCCACCAGCGTCTTAAAATCCGGAAAGGTGTGCACAATCAGTTGGCATCTTAGCGCGGGTGCCAGGCCGTCCAGGAATTTTTCCATCTTCTTGCTTTCTGTCATGTGCTCGTTGTAGGCATAACGAGACAGCTGGGTGAACTGACCATTGTATTCTGTGACTGACATGCCTCTCTGCTTCAGGTCATCAAACTCTCTCTTCTTGATCTTTAGGATGCTCCTGGGGATGTGTGCCCCACGGAAGCCTTCCTTGAACTCTTCCCAGGTGATGTTGTGTTCCCTGGGATGCATGTGTAGGAAGTTTTCCCACCATGCTGCGGCTGCTCTAGTAAGGTAGTGTGGTGCATAAAGCACCTTCTCATGATCTGAGCACTGAGCAATAATCAGTTTCCTTTCAATCTCACGAAGCCAATCATCGGCTTCCAGCGGCCTATCGGTGTGAGCAAAAGTTGATGGGCGAGTCTTCTGTAACTCGGATAACTTGGAATGTGGTTGATAGGGTTCACGGTGGTTTCCCATATTGATGACATGGTTCATCATCTCTTGGTGCTGTTGCTGGCTTTGCTCGAAGAGACGACATACTTGAGATAGTGCTGCTTCGCTGTCTTGTTGGTTGGACTGACCCTGAGTGAAATTGTTGCTGGTCTGTGTCCCGTAAACCTCTTCTGGCTGATTGGGCATGGAGCGAGTCCACGGGCGAGACATTTTTCCAGTCTGGGGTATTATTTGCAAAACCCATGAGAAAACTGTGCAGCACAAGAAAAGAAATCTCGCAAGGGCAATAATCAAAAGGCTTCAAGGTTTTCAAAGAAACACAAATGATTTTTCATGGAGAGGAAGTGCTTAACATAAAACTTACATGCGACAAGCAAACACAAGATACAGCACTCAGGATGCGCGTACACAATCCTGACATGTTATTTAAAACTAGCGTACTACTCCGGAAGGCAGCAAACACACCAATACAAACTAGCGTACAGATAAAACAGCACATCATACAGGCAGACATAACACGCGGCTACTCGGTGCTCTCAGTCGATGGCAAGGCTCAGCGGTCCAGGAGAGTCAACCTCCACCTCCTCTCTAGCTGGCTCCTGGCGCGTAACGCTGCGCTGCGGTGATGGTGCGGGGGCGACTGGTGGTAGAGCACGTGCGGCAGGCGGTGCGGCTCTGACTGGAGTAGGAGCGATGACTCGGTCGAACTCCTCAGTGGTAGGCAGACGGCGAGCAGTGGCCAGAACGGCCGGTGCATACGATGCTGAAGACGAGACGAATGTCAGAGGCGGCGCCGTGTGGAGAAGCTCCTTCCTGCTGGCAGGACCGCCCCAGACTAAGTCCATGCGGGCAGCCACAAGATCATCTACGAGGTTGTCGAAAGACTCCTCCAGAGCCTTGAGATACTCCACAACCATCTCGATGGCCTCATCTCTTTCTCCCCGATGGCAGGCGAACGCATAGTGGCTGGTGTAGGGCACATGGCATGGGAGGTAGCGGTAGCGACGAGTCTTCATCGTAGGAAGGATGTCCCGAAGGCGAGCTATCGCCTCGCGGGCAGCCATCTGCATGGCATGCCTCTCCGTAGGCATGGCCCTTCCCACAAAACGGAAGTGGCGAGCAGCAGATCGTCCTCCCTTGAACTGCACCACGGCTTGGTGCATAGACACGTCGTCACTGAGCTTGTGCTGGTAGAGTGTGAACTCCGGGCGAGCTGCTGGCCCGATCGCGAGCTTGGTGATGGAGACGAGGAGCTTGACAAACCCCTCGGGCACGTTGGTGAACACTCGATTCTCACAGCTGCTGCCAGCCATCTACAAAAGTAGGCAAACATTCTGAGTAGTCATGTCATAAATTTATGATGACCAACAGAAAATAGCTACAATTGCAAAATGCTGAAAAAGCACAAAAGACACTAATAACCGATTAGCGATCGCACCTAGTGGCTTCCTACAGTCAGCCTGGCTCTGATACCAAGCTTGTCACGACCGGTTTTTCAATAAAATACTTATTGAGAGACCAATCCCTTTTACGGACCAGCGAGGAAGAATTCCTTCTCACTGGTAGACAATATCTTGGTCACAGAAGAAAAATACCAGGAGTACTAAATATAATACAAGGTTGAGCAGAGACTGCCCAACCATTTATTACATGCACGCCGCTAAAACAAGACGGCGGATAGGGTGGCAAACTACTAACTCACGATAATAACAGTGGTGGAAATATCATCGCGAAGCGAGTGATATGACTCCAGTAGACTACAACTCTTCGAGCGTCGGAGTGAGGCTCGAGAAGACTTATTGCGGGTGGCGGAAGCGTATACAATACAAGTGACCAATATCCGGGATCGCGCAGAACTGACTGGGACTCCTCTAGGCATCGGACGCGCTATCAAACTCTTCATCCAAGAGATCGCCTTCGTCAACATCTGGCCAAATCAACAAGCCAGGTGAGTACTATGAAAGTACTCGCAAGACAGTTCGGACATAAGGTATAACAAATGTAAACATGAAGCACATGAACAAGTTAACCAGTGCGATCAGACATAGAGATAATAAATACTGGGTGCCAAGCGAGGGTCTGAATGACGCCTCGAGCGGAAACTGCAGAATAATAATACTGGTGCCAAACGAGTGTCTGAAAGACTCCTCCAGCGGAAAATGCAGAATAATAATACAGGTGCCAAACGAGTGTCTAAAAGACTCCTCGAGCGGAAAATGCGGAATAATAATGCGGGTGCCAAACGAGTGTCTGAAAGACTCCTCGAGCGGAAAATGCGGAATAATAATGCGGGTGCCAAACGAGTGTCTGAAAGACTCCTCGAGAGGGAAAATGCAGAATAATAATGCCACAGTCGGGCGTCGAGGCGACACCACATAAAGGGCTTATATTTAAAGTAAGAAACAAGTACACGCCACAGTCGGACGTCTGCGCGACGTCACATAAAGGGCTTATATCACAGCTCAATCATACACTCGTTCGGGAACATAAATCATCACAAGCATGCGACAAATATAAAGTTAGTCCATCCACAGGAATAACAATAAAACTGGATTTACCACTTGAGCTTGTTCACCGGGGACGAGTTTTTCACACGGATAGATATGGATATAATGTTTACACTACTTGATCATGGATACGATGATTTGGAAAGAATTGACTCTGCAGAGTTTGTACTTAACCACAGCCAACGGATTTCAGTAGTCATGGGGACTAGTTCCGTCTACGGTGTTTTGGAAGAAACACGTCTAACCAGTACACACCCAATTCAACCATCCGAAGCCAGGGATCACCCTCGGCAACATTCAAGATAAACATTGAGACGGGGAGGCTACAAACTCGCGTAGCATGGGATCAAATTTCTATACACGCGCTCTAAGGGGGTGCCCCCCCTCTCGGTCCCAACCGGAAACACCCATGTGTAGGGTAACGTAGCAGAAATTCAAAATTTTCTACGCATCACCAAGATCAATCTATGGAGTAATCTAGCAACGAGGGGAAGGGGAGTGAATCTACATACCCTTGTAGATCGCGATGCGGAAGCGTTGCAAGAACGCGGATGAGGGAGTCGTACTCGTAGCGATTCAGATCGCGGTTGATTCCGATCTAAGCACCGAAAGAACGGTGCCTCCGCGTTCAACACACGTGCAGCCCGGTGACGTCTCCCACGCCTTGATCCAGCAAGGAGAGAGGGAGAGGTTGGGGAAGACTCCATCCAGCAGCAACACGACGGCATGGTGGTGGTGGAGGAGCGTGGCAATCCCGCAGGGCTTCGCCAAGCACCGCGGGAGAGGAGGAGGAAGAAGAGGGGTAGGGCAGCACCAAAAGGAGACGTTCTCATGTCTGTATGGCAGCCCAAACCTCAAGTATATATAGGGGGGGAAGGGGGCTGCGCCCCCTTTAGGGTTTCCACCCCCAAGACGAGGCGGCCAGCCCTAGATCCCATCAAGGGGGGCGGCCAAGGGGAGGAGAGGGGGAGGCGCCCCACTAGATGGGCCCTAAGGCCCATCTGGACCTAGGGTTTGCCCCCTCCCACTCTCCCATGCGCCTGGGCCTTGGTGGGGGGGGCGCACCAGCCCACCTGGGGCTGGTCCCCTCCCACACTTGGCCCACGCAGCCTTCTGGGGCTGGTGGCCCCACTTGGTGGACCCCCGGGACCCTCCCGGTGGTCCCGGTACATTACCGATTTCACCCGAAACTTTTCCGGTGACCAAAACAGGACTTCCCATATATAAATCTTTACCTCCGGACCATTCCGGAACTCCTCGTGACGTCCGGGATCTCATCCGGGACTCCGAACAACATTCGGTAACCACGTACATACTTTCCCTATAACCCTAGCGTCATCGAACCTTAAGCGTGTAGACCCTACGGGTTTGGGAACCATGCAGACATGACCGAGACGTTCTCCGGTCAATAACCAACAGCGGGATCTGGATACCCATGTTGGCTCCCACATGTTCCACGATGATCTCATCGGATGAACCACGATGTCGGGGATTCAATCAATCCCGTATTCAATTCCCTTTGTCCATCGGTATGTTACTTGCCCGAGATTCGATCGTCGGTATCCCTATACCTTGTTCAATCTCGTTACCGGCAAGTCTCTTTACTCGTTCCGTAACTCACATCATCCCGTGATCAACTCCTTGGTCACATTGTGCACATAATGATGATGTCCTACCGAGTGGGCCCAGAGATACCTCTCCGTTTACACGGAGTGACAAATCCCAGTCTCGATTCGTGCCAACCCAACAGACACTTTCGGAGATACCCGTAGTGCACCTTTATAGCCACCCAGTTACGTTGTGACGTTTGGCACACCCAAAGCATTCCTACGGTATCCGGGAGTTGCACAATCTCATGGTCTAAGGAAGTGATACTTGACATTAGAAAAGCTCTGAGCAAACGAACTACACGATCTTGTGCTAGGATTAGGATTGGGTCTTGTCCATCACATCATTCTCCTAATGATGTGATCCCGTTATCAACGACATCCAATGTCCATGGTCAGGAAACCGTAACCATCTATTGATCAACGAGCTAGTCAACTAGAGGCTTACTAGGGACATGGTGTTGTCTATGTATCCACACATGTATCTGAGTTTCCTATCAATACAATTCTAGCATGGATAATAAACGATTATCATGAACAAGGAAATATAATAATAACCTATTTATTATTGCCTCTAGGGCATATTTCCAACAGTCTCCCACTTGCACTAGAGTCAATAATCTAGTTCACATCACCATGTGATTAACACTGACAGGTCACATCACCATGTGACCAAACACCCAAGAGTTTACTAGAGTCAACAATCTAGTTCACATCTCTATGTGATTAACACTCAATGAGTTCTGGTTTGATCATGTTATGCTTGTGAGAGAGGTTATTAGTCAACGGGTCTAAACCTTTCAGATCCGTGTGTGCTTTATGAATATCTATGTCATCTTGTGGATGCTACCACGCGCTATTTGGAGCCATTTCAAATAATTGTTCTACTATACGAATCCGGTTTACTACTCAGAGCCATCCGGATTAGTGTCAAAGTTCGCATCGACGTAACCCTTTACGACGAACTCCTTTTCACCTCCATAATCGAGAAAATTCCTTAGTCCAGTAGATACTAAGGATAAGTTCGACCGCTGTCATGTGATCCATTCCCGGATCACTATTGTACCCCTTGACCAACTCATGGCAAGGCACACTTCATGTGCGGTACACAACATAGCATACTGTAGAGCCTACGTCTGAAGCATAGGGGACGACCTTCGTCCTTTCTCTTTCTTCTGCTGTGGTCAGGTCTTGAGTCTTACTCAATACTCACACCTTGTAACACAGCCAAGAACTCCTTCTTTGCTGATCTATTTGAACTCTTTCAAAATCATGTCAAGGTGTGCGTTCTTTGAAAGTATCATCAAGCGTCTTGATCTATCTCTATAGATCTTGATGCCCAATGTGTAAGCAGCTTTATCCAGGTCTTCCTTTGAAAAACTCCTTTCAAACAACCCTTTATGCTTTCCAGAAATTTTACATCATTTCGGATCAACAATATGTCATTCACATATACTTATCAGAAATGCTGTAGCGCTCCCACTCACTTTATTGTAAATACAAGTTTCTAATAAACTTTGTATAAATCCAAAATCTTTGATCATCTCATCAAAGTGTACATTCCAACTCCGAGATGCTTACTCCAGTCCTTAGAAGGATCGCTGGAGCTAGCATACCTTTTAGCATCCTTAGGATCGACAAAACCTTTCTGATTGTATCACATACAACCTTTCCTTACGAAAAACTGGTAAGGAAACTTGTTTTGACATCCATCTGCCAGATTTCATAAATGTAGCTAATGCTAACATGATTCCGACAGACTTAAGCATCGCTACGGATGAGAAAATCTCATCGTAGTCAACTCCTTGAACTTGTGGAAATACTCTTTGCCACAAGTCGAGCTTCATAGACGGTTACATTACCGTCCACGTCCGTCTTCTTCTCAAAGTTCCATTTATCTCGGATTTCATGGCTTCTAACCATTTGTCGGAATATGGGCCCACCATCGCTTCTCCATAGCTCATAGGTTCATCGTTGTCCAACAACATGACTTCCAAGACAGGATCACGCACTACTCTGAAGTATTACGCAACCTCGTCATCCTACGAGGTTTGGTAGTGACTTGATCCGAAGTTTCATGATCACTATCATAAGCTTCCACTTCAATTAGTGTAGGTGCCACAGGAACAACTTCCTGTGCCCAGCTACACACTAGTTGAAGTGACGGTTCAATAACCTTATCAAGTCTCCACCATCCTCCCACTCAATTCTTTCGAGAGAAACTTTTCCTCGAGAAAGGAACTGTTTCTAGAAGCAATTACCTTTGCTTCCAGATCTGAAATAGGAGGTATACCCAACTATTTTTTTGGGTATTCTATGAAGATGCATTTATCCGCTTTGGGTTCGAGCTTATCAGCCTGAAACTTTTTCACATAAGCATCGCAGCCCCAAACTTTTAAGAGACGACAACTTAGGTTTCTCTAAACGGTGTCGTCTCAACGGAATTGCGTGGTGCCCCTTTTAAAGTGAATGCGGTTGTCTCTAATGCCTAACCCATAAACGATAGTGGTAATTCGATAAGAGACATCATGGTATGCACCATATCCAATAGGGTGCAGCTATGATGTCCGGACACATCATCACACTATGGTGTTCCAGGCGGTATTAATTGTGAAACACTTTCCACAATGTCTTAATTGTGTGCCAAACTCGTAACTCAGATACTCATCTCTATGATCATATCACAGACATTTTATCCTCTTGCCACGACGATCTTCAACTTCACTCTGAAATTACTTGAACCTTTCAATAATTCAGACTTGTGTTTCATCAAGTAAATATTCTCAGCATCTACTCAAATCATCTGTGAAGTAAGAACATAATGATATCCACTGCATGCCTCAACACTCATTGGACTGCATACATCAAAATGTATTACTTCCAATAAGTTGCTCTCTTGTTCCATCTTACTGAAAACGAGGACTTTCAGTCATCTTGCCCATGTGGTATGATTTGCATGTCTCAAGTGATTCATAATCAAGTGAGTCTAAATGATCCATCTGCATGGAGTTTCTTCATGCATATATACCAATAGACATGGTTCGCATGTCTCAATCTTTTCAAAAATGAGTGAGTCCAAAGATCCATCCACATGGAGCTTCCTCATGCGTTCTATACCAATATGACTCAAGTGGCAGTGCCACAAGTATGTGGTACTATCATTACTATCATATATCCTTTTTGGCATGAACATGTGTATCACTACGATCGAGATTCATTTTAGGTGCAAGACCATTGAAGGTATTATTCAAATAAACAGAGTAACCATTATTCTCCTTAAATGAATAACCGTATTGCGATAAACATAATCCAATCATGCTCAACGCAAACACCAAATCTCGATAGTAGAGGGAGCATGCGATGCTTGATCACATCAACCTTGGAAACACTTCCAACACATATCGTCATCTCACCTTTAGCTAGTCTCCGTTTATTCCGCAGCTTTTATTTCGTGTTACTAACACTTAGCAACCGAACCGGTATCTAATACCCTGGTGCTGCTGGGAGTACTAGTAAAGTACACATTCATATGACGTATATCCAATATACTTCTGTCGACCTTGCCTGCCTTCTCATCTACCAAGTATCTAGGGTAGTACTGCTTCAGTGACCGTTCCTCTTATTACAGAAGCACTTAGTCTCGGGTTTGGGTTCAACCTTGGGATTCTTCACTAGAGCAGCAAACGACTTGCTGTTTCATGAAGTATCCCTTTTTCCCTTGCCCTTCTTAAACTAGTGGTTCTACTAACCATCAACAATTGATGCTCCTTCTTGATTTCTACTCTCGCGGTGTCAAACATCGCGAATAGCTCAAGGATCATCATAACTATCCTTGATATGTTATAGTTCATCACGAAGCTCTACTAGCTTGGTGGCAGTGACTATGGAGAACTATCACTATCTCATCTGGGAGATTAACTCCCACTCGATTCAAGCGATTGTGGCACTCAGACAATCTGAGCACACGCTCAACGATTGAGCTTTTCTCCCTTAGTTTGCAGGCTTAAGAAACTTGTCAGAGGTCTCATACCTCTTGACGTGGGCACTAGTCTGAAATCCCAATTTCAGTCTTCGGAACATCTCACATGTTCTGCGACGTTTCAAAAACGTCTTGGGTGCCACAATTCTAAACCGCACTGAACTATCACGTAGTTATCAAAACGTGTATGTCAGATGTTTCGTAACATCTACAGACGATGCTGAGGTTCAGCACACCGAGCGGTGCATTAAGGAAATAAGCCTTCTGTGTAGTAATGAGGACAATCCTCAGTTTACGGACCCAGTCCGCATAATTGCTACTACCAACTTTCAACTAAATTTTCTCTAGGAACATATCTAAACCAGTAGAACTTAAAGCGCAAGCTATGACATAATTTGCAAATACCTTTTTGACTATGTTCATGATAATGAAGTTCATCTGATTATGAACTCCCACTCAGATAGACATCCCTCTCGTCATCTAAGTGAAACATGATCCGAGTTCAACTAGGCCGTGTCCGATCATCACGTGAGACGGACTAGTCAAGATCGGTGAACATCTCCATGTTGATCGTATCTTCTATACGACTCATGCTCGACCTTTCGGTCCTCCGTGTTCCGAGGCCATGTCTGTACATGCTAGGCTCGTCAAGTCAACCTAAGTGTATTGCGTGTGTGCCGAGGCCATGTCTGTACATGCTAGGCTCGTCAACACCCGTTGTATTCGAACGTAAGAATCTATCACACCCGATCATCACGTGGTGCTTCGAAACGACGAACCTTCGCAACGGTGCACAGTTAGGGTGAACACTTTCTTGAAATTATTATAAGGGATCATCCTACTTGCTACCGTCGTTCTAAGCAAATAAGATGCAAAAACATGATAAACATCACATGCAATCAAATAGTGACATGATATGGCCAATATCATCATGCTCCTTTGATCTCCATCTTCGGGGCACCATGATCATCCTTGTCACCGGCATGACACCATGATCTCCATCATCATGATCTCCATCATTGTGTCTTCATGAAGTTGTCACGCCAACGGTTACTTCAACTTCTATGGCTAACGCGTTTAGCAATAAAGTAAAGTAATTTACATGGCGTTATTCAATGACACGCAGGTCATACAAAATAATAAAGACAACTCCTATGGCTCCTGCCGGTTGTCATTCTCATCGACATGCAAGTCGTGATTCTTATTACAAGACTATGATCAATCTCATACATCACATATATCATTCATCACATCTTCTGGCCATATCACATCACAAGGCACATGCTGCAAAAACAAGTTAGACGTCCTCTAATTGTTGTTGCAAGTTTTTACGTGGTTTGTAGGTTTCTAGCAAGAACGTTTCTTACCTACGTATGACCACAACGTGATTTGCCAATTTCCATTTACCCTTCATAAGGACCCTTTTCATCGAATCCGTTCCGACTAAAGTGGGAGAGACAGACACCCGCTAGCCACCTTATGCAACTAGTGCATGTCAGTCGGGGAACCTGTCTCACGTAAGTGTACGTGTAAGGTCGGTCTGGGCCGCTTCATCCCACAATGCCGCCGAAACAAGATAAGACTAGTAGCGGCAAGAAGAATTGACAAAATCGACGCCCACAACTACTTTGTGTTCTACTCGTGCATAGAAACTACGCATAGACCTAGCTCATGATGCCACTGTTGGGTAACGTAGCAGAAATTCAAAATTTTCTACGCATCACCAAGATCAATCTATGGAGTAATCTAGCAACGAGGGGAAGGGGAGTGAATCTACATACCCTTGTAGATCGCGATGCGGAAGCGTTGCAAGAACGCGGATGAGGGAGTCGTACTCGTAGCAATTCAGATCGCGGTTGATTCCGATCTAAGCACCGAAAGAACGGTGCCTCCGCGTTCAACACACGTGCAGCCCGGTGACGTCTCCCACGCCTTGATCCAGCAAGGAGAGAGGGAGAGGTTGGGGAAGACTCCATCCAGCAGCAACACGACGGCATGGTGGTGGTGGAGGAGCGTGGCAATCCCGCAGGGCTTCGCCAAGCACCGCGGGAGAGGAGGAGGAAGAAGAGGGGTAGGGCAGCACCAAAAGGAGACGTTCTCATGTCTGTATGGCAGCCCAAACCTCAAGTATATATAGGGGGGGAAGGGGGCTGCGCCCCCTTTAGGGTTTCCACCCCCAAGAGGAGGCGGCCAGCCCTAGATCCCATCAAGGGGGGCGGCCAAGGGGAGGAGAGGGGGAGGCGCCCCACTAGATGGGCCCTAAGGCCCATCTGGACCTAGGGTTTGCCCCCTCCCACTCTCCCATGCGCCTGGGCCTTGGTGGGGGGGCGCACCAGCCCACCTGGGGCTGGTCCCCTCCCACACTTGGCCCACGCAGCCTTCTGGGGCTGGTGGCCCCACTTGGTGGACCCCCGGGACCCTCCCGGTGGTCCCGGTACATTACCGATTTCACCCGAAACTTTTCCGGTGACCAAAACAGGACTTCCCATATATAAATCTTTACCTCCGGACCATTCCGGAACTCCTCGTGACGTCCGGGATCTCATCCGGGACTCCGAACAACATTCGGTAACCACGTACATACTTTCCCTATAACCCTAGCGTTATCGAACCTTAAGCGTGTAGACCCTACGGGTTCGGGAACCATGCAGACATGACCGAGACGTTCTCCGGTCAATAACCAACAGCGGGATCTGGATACCCATGTTGGCTCCCACATGTTCCACGATGATCTCATCGGATGAACCACGATGTCGGGGATTCAATCAATCCCGTATTCAATTCCCTTTGTCTAACGGTATGTTACTTGCCCGAGATTCGATCGTCGGTATCCCTATACCTTGTTCAATCTCGTTACCGGCAAGTCTCTTTACTCGTTCCGTAACTCACATCATCCCGTGATCAACTCCTTGGTCACATTGTGCACATAATGATGATGTCCTACCGAGTGGGCCCAGAGATACCTCTCCGTTTACACGGAGTGACAAATCCCAGTCTCGATTCGTGCCAACCCAATAGACACTTTCGGAGATACCCGTAGTGCACCTTTATAGCCACCCAGTTACGTTGTGACGTTTGGCACACCCAAAGCATTCCTACGGTATCCGGGAGTTGCACAATCTCATGGTCTAAGGAAGTGATACTTGACATTAGAAAAGCTCTGAGCAAACGAACTACACGATCTTCTGCTAGGCTTAGGATTGGGTCTTGTCCATCACATCATTCTCCTAATGATGTGATCCCGTTATCAACGACATCCAATGTCCATGGTCAGGAAACCGTAACCATCTATTGATCAACGAGCTAGTCAACTAGAGGCTTACTAGGGACATGGTGTTGTCTATGTATCCACACATGTATCTGAGTTTCCTATCAATACAATTCTAGCATGGATAATAAACGATTATCATGAACAAGGAAATATAATAATAACCTATTTATTATTGCCTCTAGGGCATATTTCCAACACCATGCCCCCTGACCGGATGACTGGCTTTAATCCTGGGCCAAGGTACCATCATCCTGGCCTCTCTGTTTGGTGTGTACACGGAAAGAGGTTACCAACTTACTAAACCGCATCCTGGCAATGAGACATGTGGTAGCAAGGGAAGGGGAAAGAACGATAACGTGGCTCCAACCATGTTAACGTCGGAGAAAGTCGGATGAGGCAAGGCTGGTATGCTACAACAGTACCACCTTGCCGCCGTTCATGTCACCACATGATTTGGCCATCTCTCATCAGAGATCATCGCAACTTTGGAACATGCGGGAAAAGAACGATAACATGGTTCCAACCACGTTAACGTCGGAGAAAGTCGGATGACGCAAGGCTGGTATGCTACAACAGTACCACCTTGTTGCCCTTCATGTCACCACATGATTAGGCCATCTCTCATCAGAGATCATCGCGACTTTGGAACAACCGGGTCGTTGCCTTACAAGCAACGAGATATCTACCGACACTCATATGCCACGCACAAACTCTCACGTGAACATGTAAAACACCTGTCATATCAAATGTTCAAAACATGCTTGCCTGGTTTGGAGAAGTCGGAGTCTAGCTCGGCGAAGTTCGCGGCTCCTTCACCTCTTCCGGAACCTACGGCAATCACG
Organism: Triticum aestivum; assembly: GCF_018294505.1. Classification (NCBI taxonomy): domain Eukaryota; kingdom Viridiplantae; phylum Streptophyta; class Magnoliopsida; order Poales; family Poaceae; genus Triticum; species Triticum aestivum. The sequence continues at coordinate 575,416,041 of NC_057814.1, read as the reverse complement.
AAACGGGTACTAACGTGAAAACCAACACATGCACAGAAACTTTTCCAAATATTTTTCAAATAAATCCCATAAAAAACTAGACAAAATTTGAAGATTGTCAGAAAAAGAATCACTCAAAAATACCTTTTTATTAAAAAGTTATAAAGGTTTCTGTCCAGGGACTTATCTGTAATGAAACAGAAAAGTTCCAGGGTTTTAACTGAGAAAACAGAAAACGCTTCGGTTGGGAATGCGCAAGCGCAAAGGGGAAAACGTATTTGCCCTAAGGCGCCAACAGAAAACGGCTCGAAGGAGAATAGAATAGAGGCTGACAGGCGGGGTCCACCTGTCAGGTTTAAAAAGCTCGCCGGCGCCCGAAGACTGCGGTGGACGCCGGCGTCGAACCACGACGAGTTAGGAGAAACGGAGGGTACCAAGAGCTTCAGTGTCTCCTTCCGCGTCGGTGGGTGGTGGACTCGTTCAACGGGGAGCACCACGTCGACGGCGACACTATCTCCGGCGGACGGCGGCTCGGGTGAGGATGGGGAACTCCGGTGAAGGGCTGCAAGCTACAAATTGAGGCGCGGGTCAGAACGAGGGATGCAAGGTGAAGCTACTGGCAAGAGAATGGAGGCGGAGGAGCACACATGGGGGCGAATCGGGCTGGATCCCGTGGCGGGTCGCGGCGGCCGGAGTTGAGGAAGGAGACCTCCTCGGGGCTCTTCCAGTGGCTAGGCTTGCTCTAGGGGGAGTGCAGGGATGGTGGGTGCTCGGGTTGAAGCTCGGGGCCTCTATTTATAGGCAGATCGACGGGGTGGCCGTGAACGGAGAATCTCCGGCGAGCGATTACGGCGGAGCAGTGGATTGGCAGGTGGTTTGAGCGGCCAGGCAGCATCAGTGGAGGTTACTGGAGTCGTTTCACAGCTAAACGGGGTCGGTCTTGGCGTAATGGCGTCGGTCCACGGTGAGGTGACCGCACGGGCTCAACGGCGGCAGAGACCGCGCCCTGTGGTTCACGACGAGAGCGACAGTGCATTCGGGGGAGTGGAAGGCCACGCGGCGAGCTCCGGTGGTTTGGGCGGCGCTGGGTGGCGTCGTCGGCGCCGTGTCTCCCGCTGGCGTCCGCAAAGCCGCCGCCGGCGTCGGTCACGGGGCGGCGCACCTTCTGCTGCTCGTCGCTGACGCCCGCAAGGCGCCAGGTGTTCGTGCGGTGCAGGAACAAGAGGGCGGGGACGAGGAGCAAGGCGACGCAGTGGTACTGGCGAGATCGACGTCCTTCTCTGAAGAAAACGACAGCAAGCCACTGACTGAATCTCTGAACTTTCTGAACTTGATATAGACAGTGCACTGCAGGTGTTCGACAGAAGGTTTTGGCTATGAGATAATTTTTTCTGGAGTTGTAACTTGGTGAGGTGACCACTCAATGCACCCAGAGGCTGCCTGATTTTACTGGGAATTTTTGGAGGAGGTTTCGAATGAATTTCACCAAATTTGGCAAATCTGGTCCAAACTTGCAGTAGATGTAGTTTGAAAATTTTGAACTGAAGACCAGTGGATCTTCATGGTTCTAGGTTGAGGGTTCAAAGGACTAGGAGGGGAAAAAGGTTTGGGGGCAAAAATCAAGACAGAAAGTGGTGTCCCTTTGCAAATCTCCAAGTGCTAGGAAAGGAGGCAGAAAAATTATTTGAAGAGAATTTAAAAGGAAAATAATCACATGGGGAGGTTCAACTTGCTGGATTTGATGCAATTCATGATCCAAAGGTGAGGGAGGAGTTGGGAGAGAGCATTTGCACTAAGGCCAAGGTAAGAGAGAAAAGTTGAAAGTGGCAAAGGAGTTTTCCAAAAGCCATAGTGCATTTCCAAAAAGATTTTCAAAAGTTATTTTCCCCAAATGAAAAACATTTTGTCTTGAGTCCAAATGAAAAGCAAGAACCTCCAAAACCAAGGACAGATCTTGGGTGGGTCCAAATAAAACTTGTGCCATAAAGAAAAATATTTGAGAGTGAGAGTTCTCTTGAAAAAAAAATTTTGATCACTCCCCTCAAGTCAAATAAAAACCTTTTGAAAAATCCAAATAAAAACTTGGGTGTCACATTCTTTTAGATGCAGGCTGAGAGATGCTTTGAGTTCCGTGCAGGCCAACTTTTCAATGTGACCCAGGCAATCAAACAGGCCAAAAACATTCCGTGCGGGCATGGCTGGGCCTAATGCAGGCTACCAAACGCGTCCGATTGGAGGAAATGACGTGCGACGCACGGCTCCTTGGCGGTGCGCACCTCAAGTGCGAATTCGTGCCGAACCTCGGCTCGGCGATGCTGATCTACAGGCCGGGCACGATTCTCCGGCGAGGGCGACGTCTGGTGCTCCTCAACGCCAATGAGGTGGTGGTTGACGCACGGGGCTGGCGCGATGATGTTTTTCAGGTGGGCTAGCTGGTGGCGTTCCCGTGCCATCTGGCGCGAATTGCGGCGGTTGACCGGTGGGGCGTGGCCGGCGTGGATTCCAAGGTGAGTAATGGCGAGAGGGGGGCAGGGGAGAGTGAGATTATTAAGAGACCCACGACGCCTCGGCTCGCCACTTCCTCCCCCACTCCACTTATCCACACCCACCCCTGCGCCCCGCCGCACCGAGAGCTAGGGTTAGATGACGACGCGCGAGTAGTAGATGTGGGTGCTGTCTGCCGGCGACGAGGTGCTGATGGGAAGGTTGAAGGAGATCGACCGCTGGTTCCTGACGGCGAAGGCGCTCAACGACGCGTCGGGGATGGTGAGAGACAACTCAGGGGAGAGGAGATCCTCAGATGCTTCCCCAACTACGACCGTCAGCCGACGATAGGGGTGCTGCTCTGGGCGATGCTCGAGGCGGAGTCGCCGATCCCAGAGCAGAGGGAGAAGTGGAAGGTATTTCGTTCGCTGCGCTACCGTCAGATCCAGCCGTCGGCCCCGCCGCAGGCTCCTCCGCAGGCACCGCCGCAGGCTCCTCCGCAGGCGGTGGTGATGGGGATCTCGGCGCCCAGATCCAGATGGCTGCCAATCGTCATCGAGGAAGACCAGGAGGGGGCAGAGCCGCCACGACGCCGGGCCAGAGCTCCAGCGACCCCAACGACGCTCCCTTGACGTTACCCTCGCTTCCCGAGGCGCTCCCCTCGCCTCCTAGCCCTCTCCCGCCGCCAATAGGGTGCTCGCCGGCCGGCAACCGTTTCTGGCTGCTGGTCAGGGAGGACTCTGATGAGGAGGAGGGGGGAGGCCTCTGTCAGCTCTTCAGGTACGAAAACAATCTCAAAATACTTAGTATCTACTACATCTATTGATGCGGATGATGCTAGGTGTGACAATAGGAAAAAAATGAGAGGTTCCCGTTCCAAAGCTAGGAACAATTTGGGGGATCAGAGCAAGTTGGGGAGAGATTGTAACAATAATGATGATGCCTCTAGATACCAGGTAGAGGTGATGAACCCTGGGGGGGGGAATAGATACCAAATTGAGGGGGAAATTTAGTCCCAAAGGTATAAAAGCTGATGTGTTGCAGAATCACATGAAAGATGGCCATATACCATCAATTTTGCCCTGGTTTAGCGAGGGAGATATAGATTGGGGGAAATTGAAATGCAGGAAACACCAATTGAGCCTTATTTGGCTTCAAAAGGAAAAGGGATTGGAAAGGAGAAAAAAATTGATGACAGTGTGAGACCTCTGATTATTTTTGGAGGCTCAATTGGAAGAGATGTGGATATGGGTGATGAGGTGGGCCTCTCATGGTGGAGGCCTGGTGGGCCTACGGGGAGCCCAGCCCAAAAAAGAGACGAGTGGCTGGTGGGTATAAAAAGGGGGGAGGGGGTAGGAAAGGAGATACCCCATCTTTTAGGGTCCCCTCCCCCCACTCCCACACCGCCGCCAGAGGAAAATATGGCTGGGAATTATGGAAGAGGCTACGGTGTAGCCAGATTCAATAGAGGGGGCTGGACTGGAGATACTGGGGGGAGATCCAACAACATTAGTAGAGGGGGAGGATTTAGCAGAGGTAGATCGGTTTCCTTTGAAAAATCTGGAGGATATGGAAGAGGTGGTGACAGATTTGGAAATAATGTTGGATTTGGCAGAGGATTTGATGTAGAGGAGGAACTTTCAGTAGAGGAGGAACTTTTAGTAGAGGATAAAGGAGAATCTATGAGTTGGCAAGCCAAAACAGGGAAAAAAGAGATAGTAGAAGATAACAAAAGAAGAGCTAATGAGGAGGTTGGAAAATCTGGTGAAGAGCAAGAGGGGGAGAGAGAGCAGCTGGCCAACGTGGATCAAGGTCAACAACAGAAGTTGCTTGCTTCGTTGCTCTCTCAACTGGTGCAAGGGATAAAAGGCAATGAAAATGGGCAGCTGGAAAAGATGATTGGAAGCTCCTTTGGCAATCAGGCTGGAGGGGACATTCAGAGAAAGGAAGAGAGGAGTGGTGAAACTATGCAGAAAACAGATAAAGGAAATGGGCTGAACCCTAATATGGAGACCAAGAAGCAGAGTGGGAGAGGCAATTGGCAGCAGACCTTGGAAGACAACAAAAAAAGGGAATGAGAGATTGAATAGGCAGGTATGTGGCAAATGTAAAGACCCCAGACATACTACCAAAGAGTGTAAAGTGGGTCACTGTCTGATCTGTGGTAGGGACAATCACATTACAGGGGAATACAACCTTTTGAAGCAAATGAAACCAGTGCCAAAGTATGTAGGATATGCTGCTAAGGGTTTGAGAATTCTTCTAGTTCAGAGTTACAAAGACATGTTGGTGGCTGGACACACAAATCCTTTGGGAGTGGTGATTGTTAGAGATGGACAAATTAATGAAACTGAATTGACCAAAGCCTTGAGTGAGATGTTTGATTGGGGCTGGCAATGGAGAGTAAAGGAGTTTGGAAAGAATTAAGGATGGCAATTTTACCCATGGGTACGGGTATCCGCGGGTACCGTACCCATGTGGGCAGGGTATGGGGACAATTTTATACCCATGGGTAGTACCCATACCCTACCCGTTATGTCATGGGTAGGGCACGGGTATAGTCTTTTACCGATGGATATACCCATACCCTACCCGTTTATACTGACATGTGAACCTTACCCGTGATTCACAAATGTACATATGTTAAAGTTGTGTCATGAGCTTATGAACCTATGTTAAAATTGTCTCCGATTGTCAATTTGAATTGAGCTAATTGTCATGTACTCATCTATCTATTATTGAGTTGAGGTCAATGAATTTTTTGTCAAATGTGCTATAAATGAATGTAAAATTACGAATAACTTGTGTAGTGTTTGGTCTTCCCGTTGGGTACCCAATGGGTATGGGTACCTGTCGGGTATGGGTACGGGTAAAGTTTCATACCCATGGGTATGGGTATGGGTAAAAATTTATACCCATTAACGAAACGGGTATGAGTATGGTATTGCTCTACCCGCCCCATACCCTACCCATTGCCATCCTTAGAAAGAATGGATTTATGATGAGATTTCCTAACAAGGCTAAACTAGTTGAGCCTGCAAATTTTTTAATGATTTTAATCTGCTAGGGACTGGGGTGGTGATCAAGGTACAACCCTGGTCTCTTGACCATCAAGCAATTGAAAAAATGCACTCTGCATGGATTAGACTGAGTAAAGTGCCAGACTGCTTTAGACACTTCTTTGGAATTTGTGAAGTTGCTGCAGCAGTGGGACCTGTGCTGGAGATTGATATGGACACCATCAATGAGGAGAAAGTCAGAGCCATATGTGGGATCAGAGATGTGGAAAAAGTTCCCTCTCATGTGGAAATCACTTCCCCTGATTTGCTCATGTTCAGAATAGGGACAGAAGTGGAAAAAGTGGTGGAAATTGGATGGTATAAAGAGGAAAAAAGGAAAAATGATAATATCAATGACTTGGATAACAAAGATGATGAGGAAGAAAAAAGAAAGAAAGTTAGAGTGGAAGATAAAGATCACAAGGGCATTACTCTTGGATGCTTATCTCTCGGACAAAGTGAGGAGATAGATGAGAAATTGAGAAAGTTAAAGCTCAAGTGGAAGAGAACATACTACAATGGCAAAATGAGATGAACACAGAAAGAAAGAAATGGCAAAAAGAGAGTGATATTATGTTCAATAAGATCAAAGCATTGGAGGAAGATAAAATTAGGCACAGTGCACTATGAGCCAAGAATGAAAAAAGAATCAAAGAGTTGGAAAACAGTCAACAAACTCTGCAGCAGGAGGTGGCACAGCTACAAGAGGAAATTCAGAAGTTAATACAAGAGGCTGCTAATAGAGAGCAATATGAGATGGAGCTAGCTAATATGGACATGGAGGAATATGAAAAAAAATCAACCTAGGAAAGAAGATACTGGGTCTGGGAAGTACATTGAACCAACTGATTATAATGCTAGCCAGGAATCTGTTGGTACACTGGGTGAGAAAATGGCTGACATACATGGGGCAGGGGTTCTAGAGAAGGATGGAGAAGAAAAAGAAGTGGAATTAAAAAGAAGTCTCAGGAACAGAGGAAAAGAAGATCAGAGGGTGGAAGAAATGGCCAAAATCAGAGCAGCAGAAAGAGACAATTATGGTAAGAATCTGGATACAGAATTTGCTGATGCTTCTTTGTTGCAGATTAGTTCTATGGTTGGGATTGATTTAGGATGCTCTATTTATATGATTGATAAAAACCTAGACATTATTAAAAAATTGGAGGAGGCTAGAAGGGACATGTATTTTCAAAATATCAAAACAAAAAATGATGGGGAGAAAAAAAGAATAGATAAGAGAGAGGAGGAAATAGTTGACATCCCAGTACATTAATACTGGAGATGTGGATGTTGATGAGATATGCTCTGACTTGGAACATTCAGATGCTGATATTGAAGAAAAGGAATTCAAAAAACTAAGAGGAATGTTCTCAGAAAAAAAGGGAAACCAAGCTCACCAGCTTTGGACTGTGTGAAGCAGACAATTGGGATCGGGGTGTTGAGAAGAAGAAGAAAAGGAAAGAAGACTAATTAGTCTCTTATCTGATTCAAATATAGACAAAAATAGAGATAGTTTGAGGGGGATTGGTGTGTTTTTTTAGTTAGGCCCAGGTTTTTAATACATAAAAGGATAGAAAAAATCAATAAGGTGGAGAAATGAGAGGTTTTTTTTGGAATGTTAGAGGTATAGGACAAGATCACAAGAAAAGATACATCAGGGAAATGATCATAGATCAGAGACTGGATTTCATAGGGATTTCTGAAACAATCAAAAAAGAATTTACTAAGAATGAGCTACATAATATGTGTGGAGGGAAAAAGTACCAATGGTGTTGGAACCCCCCTAGGGGAATATCTGGGATTTTAGTGGGGATTAACAAAGATTTATTTGATGTGGAATGTATTGAGAAGGGACATTATTTTCTGAGGGTTCTAGTTTATGATAAAAATGCCAAATTACACTGGAATCTGATTATTGTATATGGGGATGCTCAAAAGGAAGGAAAAGCCAGCTTCTTAGCTGAGTTAGCTCGATTATACCATGACAATCCTCTGCCATGCTTGGTTGGGGGGATTTCAATATTATTAGAAATGAAAAAGAAAAGAATAAACCCATGCAGAGTGATCAGTGGTCCTTTATGTTTAATGCTATAATTGAGCAAGCAGGGCTTAGGGAATTGCCATTAAATGGGAGACTATACACCTGGGCTAATAACCAGGAAAGTCCCACCTATGAAAAGTTGGATAGGGTGTTGACGTGCCCTGCTTGGGAGGAAAAATATCCTAACTATATTGCAAGCTTTTGCTAGAGAAGTATCTGATCACACTCCCCTGTACCTAGATACAGGGGAAACACAAACACATAAATATATCTTTAGCTATAAGAATGCTTGGACATTGAGAGAGGGATTTAGAGAACTGATCTACAAAACATGGAATGAGAAATATAAAGGAGATATCCTGGAAAGATGGCAACTTAAAATGAGAAACCTGAGAAGAAAAACTAAGGGATGGAATAAGAATATGGATGCATGGTATAAAAAAATTAAAATGAATATTATTAGGGTATTGGATGAGATAGACAAGAAAGCTGAGAGAATAGGGCTAACTGCTGCTGACAGAGCTGAGCAGAAAGAGCTTAGAGCACAACTCAAAAGAGTGATGCTAAAAGAGGAGATGAAGTGGTTGCAAAGGTATAAAGATAGAGAGATCACAGATGGGGATGGAAACACTAGATACTAACATGCAAAAGTAAATGGGAGAAGAAGAAAAAACAGAATCATCTCTTTGGAACAAGATGAAGGGACTATAGAGGGGGAAGGTAGATTGATGGAATACATAACCAATTTCTACAAAACCTTGTTTGGTCACCCTGAAGAGACACAAATCTCTTTGAAAGGGGTGGAAATGGAATAGATCAGCTCCCAGGATAGGGAGGAGCTTTTTGCCCCTTTCTCCCTGGATGAAATTCATAAAGTAGTGTTTGGGATGAAAAGAAATAAAAGTCCTGGACCTGATGGATTTCCTGTGGATTTCTATCAAGATTTTTGGGATCTGGTCAAATGGGAGATAAAAGCTTTGGTTGAAAGTTTTGCTAAAGGAAAAATTAATATTGCCAGACTTAATTATGGCATCATAACTCTTGTCCCAAAGACAAATGATGCCAAACAAATACATAAATTCAGGCCCATTTGCCTGTTGAATGTGAGCTTTAAGATCATTACTAAAGTACTAATGAATAGATTAGCTAGATGTGTGTCCCCTGTGATATCCAGAAACCAAACTGCTTTTATCAAGGGGAGATACATTATGGAGGGGGTGGTTATCCTCCATGAGGCTCTGAATACTTTCCACAGAGAAAAGGAAGATGCTTTGATTTTCAAAGTGGACTTTGAGAAAGCATATGATAAAATCAAATGGCCTTTTGTAATACAAATGCTTAACCTGAAAGGTTTTCCAGATAAATGGTATGACTGGGTGATGGAGACTATGAGAGGAGGACATGTAGGGGTTAGGGTGAATGATGATATTGGGCCATATTTTAAAACTTTCAAAGGGCTGAGACAGGGTGATGCTATGTCACCACTGCTTTTTGACCTGGCTGCTGATGCCTTGGCCATCTTAATGAGTAATGCATTAAAACATGATGTAGTGAAAGGGGTTTTGAGAAATGGGGAGAACAAAGGGATATTAGAGATGGGATAGAAAGTGTTAGAAATCTTAAATTCATATTAGGAGCCTTTGAACAAATGTCAGGTCTCAAAATAAACTTCCATAAGTGTGAATTGATGCTCTTTGGAAAAGCCAAAGAGAAACAGTCAATATATCAGGAAATTTTGACATGTAAAATGGGTGAATTACCCATCAAATACTTGGGGATGCCGGTGGATGAAAACATAATTAGAAACATTCACTGGAATTGTGTGACTAACAAGATTGAAAAAAGATGTGGCTGCTGGCAAGGGAAATTACTGGGGTCCATTGCTGGTAGAATTACCTTGGTGCAAGCCTGTCTAACTAACATCCCACTGTTTATGATGTCCTTTTTTTCTATACCTAAAGGGATCATCAAGAAAGCAGATTTTTTCAGGGCCAGACTGGTGTGGCAAGAGGATGAGAATATTAAAAAATATCATTTAGTGAAATGGGAAACATGTTGTTTGCCAAAAGATGTAGGAGGTTTGGGGATCCTTAATCTGGAGGTGATGAATATTGCACTTCTTGCTAAATGGTTTTGGAAAATGGAAACAGAAGAGGGGTTGTGGCAAGATATCCTTGGAGAAAAATATATAAAGGGACAATGCCTAGCTCTAATGGTTAAAATACCTGGAGATTCACAATTCTGGTCTAGTCTTATGACTATCAAAGAGATTTTTTTATAAATTTGTTAGGAAAGAATTAGGTGATGGAAAAAATACCAGGTTCTGGGAAGATGTATGGGTAGATGATAAACCTCTGAGAGAAGCTTATCCTAGATTATATGATATATGTTTTGACCATAATATAACAGTAAATGAAGCCATACAAAAAGGATGGCATGGTTTCACATTTAGAAGAACTTTGCATGGCGAAACTCTGGATTTGTGGAATAGCTTAAAAAGTAGATGTGAAGAAATAACTATGCAAGGAGGGAGAGATAAAGTGATCTGGACCTTGATTGCAGATCATAAATTCTCTGTGGGATCTCTATACAGAAAAATAATTACACTAGGTCTAAAATTTCCACAAAAATACTTGTGGAAGACCAAAGTGCCTGTGAAAATCAAGGTTTTTATGTGGTTGGTTAATAATAAGAGCATTTTAACTAGGGATGTTTTGCTAAAAAAAGGATGGAGAGGGGGGAAAGACTGTGTTTTCTGTGGAAAGGAGGAATCAATTGACCATTTGTTTTTTACTTGCTCAGTAGCCTCACTGCTTTGGGCTCTGGTTAAATGTGTGGGTGGGCTCAAAACCACTCCACTGACTGTTAGTGATTGTTTTGGGACATGGATAGGCAAATTCAACAGGGATGATAAGAAAATGGTGATGGTGGGGGTATCTGCTTTATTTTGGGCGATTTGGAAAAGTAGGAATGGGATTATTTTTGAAAATAAAAGGATAAATGATCCTTTCTGCACAATCAAACTAATGAGCCGTTGGTTGATTGATTGGTCAATATTGCAGATAAAGGAGCCGTCAAGAAAAGTGCTGGAGCTGGGAGCAAGGCTGCTAGAACGAGTAGCAAATGAGGTGTACACAACAAAACAGGGATGGAGGATCAATGTAGCGAGGCTGGGAGGAACTGAAGACTCTACTTACTGATGTTGCTGTGGCAGTTTCTTAGTTGCTGTTCTAGTAGTTGGTTGCTTTTTTTTTTTGCGAGTCAAATGAGATCGTACTCCAGCTTCCTGCTCTTTCGGGTCCTCATGCACTTGTGAAAGCATAATGCTGTGTCGAACGCAGAGCAACTGACACGGCATAGCCTTCGAAACAAACGAGCATTCGTTTGCACCACGCGCGTGCATGGGTAAAAACTGTTTTGTTGCATCACACACCATCACGTCACGCCCATGCATGATGCGCCGACCATCGGCGTTCCCAGGACGAGGAGCGCGGCGGCGCTGACCTTTTGGTCGGACGCGGGCTGTCACAACTTACGGCGCGAACCGCGCGATCGATCGAGCTGTTGATCTTGGGGACCGGTGTGAGGTCTCGTTGGATTGCAGTTATAGAAGCAGTCTTGAAATTCGTTCGTAGCGAACGATTAAGTTGCAGTGGCGTTCCTGTGGATCAATTGAAGCCGAACCTTGCAGATTTTTTTTTTGTTGAGAAATCACCTTGCAGATTTGTGAACTGTTTTTTTCTGAGACATTTTTGCGAACTGGTTTTTTTGACGGTTTTTTTTATGGTTTGTGGGACGGGCAATGCTAGACCTACGTAAGGCTAGCTACGGGTTTTACGTAAATCAAAATGTG
>NC_057814.1:575373979-575404286 GCF_018294505.1 Triticum aestivum | reverse complement strand
AGTTCAGGAAATTTACGTAACCCTTCGTAGTGAGTTTCGTAGATGGAGCATTATTGTTTGTGGGACAGACCGCTTGAAAATCCAAATAGACCGGATAAGTGGATCTGGCCCACATGTATATACCCCCACGGCCCAGAACTTCTTTCCATATGGGCCGGGCCATGATACCTTGTTTCTACGGGTCCAGTTCCTGTGTTTGGTCTGTTTTCGGCCCATGTTGCATGGGCCTCCAAATATATACCTATGATTGCTTCCACATTTCACTTCGCTTTGTCTAAAAAAAACATTTCACTTTGCTATCCCCTGAAAAATTTCTAGAAAAAAATATGATATTCTCCTGAATTGTGTAAAGTTTTACTTTCTATGATTGTATGAGATTTTAAGAAGAGGGTAGGAATTGGTATCCATGAATCATTTTTTCAATGAGCCTTTGGATCATCTCTATTTCTAATGGAGTAGTTGGTAGTCTGGTACTCTGGTTTTATTTTTGTCTGGTTTTTTTTCCCACCTCGCACCACCCCTCCGATTTTTATTTCGCTTCGGTACCCCCTCCTCCGCTTTGTCCGCACGAAAAAATCGTGCGAACCAGGGGACTGAATAGCCTACCCAGTCTAGCTGCCACGATCCCTATCCTCTACATCTCCTCCCTTGACCGATCCAGGGGAGATACCGCCGCCCTCGCGTGTGATCTCCGCGGAGGCCAGCGCCGTGTTCGGCGTCATGGACGCAGGCTCAGCCACCTGCGCGCGGCCACTGACGCACCCAATGCGGCGCTACCGCCGACCACCCGCTCATGCCGCCGTGGTCAGCCGCACCGTCATGCCCATCTCGATCACGCCCTTCTCCCCTCCTCTCTCCCTACTCACGAGCAGTCTTATCGAGGAAACCCGACGCCGACCAGCCGGCCACGGACAGTGGCAGCGTTCGTCCCTGAGTCTCAAGGTCAGTATTATCAAATTCTTACTTACGTAGTTTATTCTGCATCTCAATGAGAGGGGTGGTAATTGATCTTGAATTCGTGCCATGTGGAAGTTAGCTGATGTGGGTGTTGGTCCTGTTACATGTTGTGTAATAGCCATACCGATCCAACTTTACTCAAGGATGGAGAGGTTCAGGATATTGAATTTTTGGTGCTATTCCCAACGCCCAATGGTTTATGGTCCTATTGCTGATCCCAATCCAACTCGTTCTTGTTTGCTTCTCATTTGATCAATACATATCATATCCTTCTCGTTTATTTCACATCTTGCTTGTTTATTTTATAGCTTGATGTTTTATCCTTCTCGTTTCAGCAATTAGTTAACTGAATTTGCTCAGAAGCTTGACTGCCGAGACTAGACTAGACTAGCTTGATTTTCTTGATACATCTAAATATTCCAATGTGATATGTTAAAAATTCAGGGAGGATATTTGTTTGGCATATGAGGAAATTTTGGTTAACCAATGTTGACTCTTTCACTTGCTCACCATGTTTTTTTGGTCTGGATTACTTCTCTAACATTTTAAAAATGGCTACTGTCAAGTTTCGGTTGGCGCGGGTGTACAGCGGAGGTATATATGTGCTAAAAACATGGGTACTAATCAACAATAAGGAGCTGTGATCATTAGAAAAAGTAAGGAACTGAACATCTGGGCCTCACATTAATTACAAATGTCCAGTGGCTTACAAAGGGTACATTTTAGCTTGTTTGAATTTCGAAGATTTAGGCCATATACATTGGTATGGTAGACGTTGTGTCTTTCCATAGAGATACCATCTAGATTTTTATTTTATTTTGGAGTTGGAAGAAGGATGAATAAGATGGAAGGATGCCCCTTAATCCATAAGAGAATACATTTAGGTCAAAATATAGCTCTGTGGCTGAACTTTTACTCTGGTCAGGCTTAGGTTTGGGCTGAGCAAAGAGTTTAATTGGTGTTAATGAGCCCAGCAAATGCAAGTTCATCGATTTCTCATGATATGATTTCGATCTTTACCAAAATGCGGATTATACCATATTCATATGTTCGTTTCCTATGTCAGGTACGCCGTACAGAGGGGATCAAGCTGTATATTGCTATGTGGAATGCTTTGATTCAATGGTGTTGTCGGGTTGGGAGCATGAAACATGCTCTGTAGTTCTTTGGTTCAATGCAGGAGGAAGGGATGTACGTAGACCTGAAGATTTTATTAAGATCATCCACGGGCTGGGGAAGCAAGGGGAGTGAGATTAAATCAAGATTTTTTTTTGACAAAATGAGGATTCAATGGCTCAACGAGAGTAAGCCCCAAGCTAGATCATTGTTGTTTTCCTTTAGTAGGATGTCACATAATTCATTTAGAGTGGAGCAGGAACATTCAAAAAGGAAATGTACATCATATATATTAGTATAATACATCTGACACTTTCTCGTCTTTCACTAATAGCACATTGATCATAGCATTTGTATAGCTCATTCCGGTGTAAGTCGGGCCAATTTAGAAAATATTTCAAAGGTTATAGAAGTCAGAGTCAAACAGTACAATAAGAGATTTATTCGTGCATAATTTCTAATTCGTTTGTCTTCTAAGGATAAATGGGACTGCTATCTAGACTGTACCTTAAAAACTATTAGACCCTGCTTATAACTATTTTTCATCTTGGTGTGGTTTATAAGGGAGGCCATGCCATTAGTTTTTGTTATCACAGGCCGTGATGACCCTGATTCATTGATGTATAGTGTTGTATGTGGCCAATTACCTAAGACTGTAGTCACACTTCTCCTGATTTGCCTTGATCTGGGATCTGACTTTTGTACTGGTTGTAGTCAATCTGAATTAGTGAGGTACCTTTTGCAACTGTCATTGTTCAGTTCTCTACATTATCATGCATTTTCTTTGCTTTAAAGATGTCATGATGTTCACCATGGCAGAGAAAATATATTTTGAAGTTGTTCCTTCTATTGAAACAAGTATGATTTGGTGTGCCTATGCACGCATGAAAGCAAAAGGTCGAGAGGTTTAAAGATGTCATGTTTTTACCATTGCAGATATCCTGCTTCTGGTACTTGCCTTCTACCTCACAATGTTAACACAAAAGTTACTATATCTGTCAGACATGCCCTCTCTCGTTTAATGATGTCCTGAAATTTTCACATAAAACTTGGTAATCATGCCAAGTAATCATGCTAATTTTGAGAGAAGTTCAAGTGGCATGCCCCCATTTGCCATGGTTGCGATGTAGTAATAAGCTGCAGGACTAAATTTTATTAATGGACTGATATTCTAAAGTTAAATATGTAAGAGCATATTATATTTCTCATAATCAACTACAGTTAAGGTTCCATGCTCTTCCTGCGTTGAACGAGTTAGCTGTTGAGCAGGCTACAGTCTCTTTGTTTGACTAGCTAGGCTGTGTTGTGTACATGTAAAAGAGGATCCTTCTCTGGCTACTTGCATGTATATATGTCTTGAAGCTCTTCGGCATTTTTTAAGATAAACTCTTTCCGTTGTTTGACTAGCACAAGGCTCCAAGAGCCCGCATTTCTGCATGTATATTTTGTTGTACAGCCTATGCTGATTTGCCGACTATAATTTTCAGAAGGTAATACGCAGCAACCGAATTCTCTCGGTAGACTTTGATTTAGTCATGTGCTGAAGCAAATTCTGCCTACCTTATTCCTCAAGAGTTGAAGAGGATGGGAAGACACATGTGCTAAAGCAAAAAAGATCAGTATATTCAGAATCTACCCAATGGCTTACCTTAACTTACATGTAATGCGAGCCTGCTCACATAGCAAGAAACGTATCCTTTTATTCCGCTAGAATTGAGTACCCACTGTTAAAATTCATAACTGGAACCACAAATTACGTGGTCTCTGTGCAATGTCCCCCGTAACCGGTTGCTCTATATCTTTCCTCTCTCGAGCGCACTTTTATTTCTGTATTCCATGCTATGGTAGTATTTTTCTGCCGCAACAATTTGTTTTTGTTATCTTGTCGGCGATAGTGGCAGGCCGTTTTAACAGTGCGATAATGTCATGAGCATTCTAATTATATAGCAGATGAACTGGCAAAAACATACTTACACTTTTGAACCTTCATAAATTCAGAAATAAAGTCGAGGTTGTTGCTTAACTGATCAAGTAATTGCACTTTTATATAGTATATAAACTTGTTTCAAAACTTTAGTTTAGTACATCAACTTGCTGATATTTCGGGGAACAGAGTTGACACCGTCAACTAGATATGTGGAACTGCACATGTTCTTGTTGAGTTGCTTCTTGGACAGGTGTGTCTCCTTTTATGATATTTTGTAAGATTTCATTTTGGCCCCCCACACTAGCAGATTACTTGGAGTTTACGCTAATCATTTGCTTACCATCCAATATTCTCATCATTTTCTTCTTAATATAAACCAAACTTTGTGTGTACTGGATATGGTTATTACTCTATCTGTTGAAGGTGCAATAATATTGTTCTCTTTCTCCTCGAGGACGTCCCCAACCGTGTGAAGGTGTTCAAGGAAGGAGGTTCAGAATCATCATCGTAGAATGGAGACGCTGCACATGTTGTCATCATAGTATGGAGTGGCTACAACTCTAAGTGGAGGTGGTGTATATGTCGGAGTGATTTATTCTGTAAGCATTTTCTTTACGTGTGGTGTTTGATTTTTTTACCAAATCACACTTGGTGTATAAGTTTCGGCCCATATTGATTTGTAGTGACAAACCTGGTGTGCGGCTTGTTTGGCTTGTTTGGATCTGCCTTCTTGGCTCTCTGGGCATCATGAGCGGCGCATGTTTCACGCCCCATGATGGTGGCAACGAATCGGCACGAACATGGGGGAGGGGATCAAGATGGAGAGCGGGACCGTTGGCGGGGGATTCCTCCTTGGAGGTTCATGGGGAAGTATGGTGTGAAGAAGAGAGGGTGCCATGGCGAAGGAGAGTGGGCATCATCCAGTTTTAAAGGAGAGGACTCTAGCGAAAAATGCCCCGCTACGACGGGAAACCGAGCAGGAAAGGGACGGTCCGACAGGAAACTAAGCATCATGGGGTGGGGTTCTTGTGTTGGGACTGCGTGTTGGAGATAACACGGCGGATAGTTTGGACAACCACATTTCTCCCTCACATATGGGCTGAATTTGGTGTAGTCCGGACTATTGAGGCGGTTGGATTTTGCGGAGCCCACTGGGCGCCCCTCTGATGTCCAAATACGCTCGGACGTATGAGGGAGAAATGAGTTTCGACCTTAGAGACAACCTTAATCATGTGTTTGATTCATTTATATGCATTGTAGCCCGTAGCAACGCACGGGCATTCTACTAGTATAATTAAGGTTGTCGGATCTACAGAACATGAGTCCGTACGTCCATAATTTCATTCAGACTTCAAACCATGTTTTTGCTTTTAGAAGTCCAGATATGCCCCCACTTTTATCTCTATGTGTTTTATTTTTTTAGTGTGGTTTTTACCCATTCTTTTTTGGCAGCATTTTTACCCAAAATTTGTGACGGTGTTGAAAGTTTACATCCTTTAATTTCCCATCATTCCGATAGTCCGCTTGGAGAGAACGAAGCATACCACTAATCAGGCAATCATCAACGACACAATTTTCTTACCTCGGGAATATGACTAGTCAAGCGATCGTCGATAGAGAGCCATGTCTTTGCTCCATTGCTCTTTAGTTGTCGCCCTCTGGGTCGTCTCCTACCCATGCTCGTGGTTGCAAGGAAAGGAGTAGGTGAGCGGGCTATTTTGGCTTGATCATGTCGACCGAGCGGTGCAGATAATCAAGCTAGATTGCCTGTGTTAAAAATGGGTTGCATGTCGCCACTCGGATGAAAAGTGGGTTTTCATCGCGGGGTACATGAAAAATACATGGAAAACACCTAAATTGGTACTCCCCCCGATCATGAAAAAATGTCGCAGTTTTGAACGGCACTTTTTTTCGATCAAAGGGAGTACCTTTTTTTTTTTTGACTATTTACTGTAGAGCCACAGCCCAACAGTCTTTTCAGTCCAATTTTTTTCCAGAAAATTTCGCTCACACCTGCATAAATCTGCTTCTAGCACGTAGGCATGAGGTGTGACTAAGGTCGCTGCAACCACTAGGCTACATGCCCGTTTGTGATTGGTCACGCTTTGGACTCAGTTGCCACATCTGTTATGTTGGCTTAGCATATCATAATCACGGGAAAATGGGTAACGAGATAAACATTGTCACAACATCGCAAGTTCGTGGTAAAAATGTGGCAGAGAAAATTAAAACGCCTTAAAAATACAAACAGGCAGAAAAATGAGAAATTCGCTTGATGTGTTTTGATACCATGTGAAATCAAGAATTTGGATTTTTTTTCTTTTGGGCGAAAGAATTTGGATCTCTTAATCGTGTTTTTCTAATTTTAATTCTCTAATCCGGGTGCGATCCCAGGAAGCCCTAGAGTGCAGCACACAGGAACACAAGATGTTCTACCGGAGTATTATCGTAATCGAACAAACGCCATCGTCCGTGACACGCCTCGTTACTTGATCCGTCCGTTGGGTTAAATAAACAATCACAAGAGTCAGTTAACCAACCTTTGTTCCATGGATATCGTTACCAGGAAGCTCTGCAGGAGGACGAGGAAACAGGAACACCCCGTGCCAAGAGAGACAAAGAGAGATCGACAGGGGATCGTCGCCAGATTTCTCCCCGCCAAACCGCCGCCTCGGGCGGCCGTCGCGTCCCGCTCCGCCGCATTTGTTTAAGCGCTCCGGCGATGTGGCCTCCCCGCGTCCGCTCAGCCTCCGGATTGTTTACTCGCCGGCGAGCGGCTCGAGCCTGCCTGCGTCCATGATTCGAGACATGACTCCTCCCCTCTCCGACTACGGGAGGCATGCATACGCTCTCGGCCTGGCTCCTGTCACTTCTCGCATTTTTCTTCTTCGTTGGAGCAGTAGTGCCTATAGCTAGCTAGGCTTTGCTTGACACGCATGCAAATTGGTTGGTGGCCGTATCCTGCCGAAAAGATGGGCACAATCTCAAGTTACATGCGGCCTGGCGCTGGTAGGCAGACATGCATGGATCTACCCGTACCATCATTATTAAGCTGTTTATTTGGAGCAAATCTGCACCTTAAAGTTAGAGTAGGTCGTTGGATAAGACGGCTAGGCTATTACTTTAGATCTAGCTAGGGTTGTGTTGATTTGTTCCAACGGGTTGCTGCTGCCGGAGCCAATTTGGCGAACCAGGAGTGCTCACAGGAGGCGAATCATTGGGGCCGAGCCGCCGAGCGGATCCTTCACGAGCACTACTTCACAGATCGGACGGGTCACCTGACGGAAGGGTCTGAAACGGCGAGGACTTCTCTGATGGCCTTCTGTTGCCAACTGAAGTGAGGAACGGTGTAGCTATCGGCTGTTCTCCTGAACAATCCACAGCTTTGTGGGGGAACCGATCCGGCATGATCCGTGTGACACGGCTTAGCTCCGTGCTGTCAACTCGCGCGCGCCTAACAGGGTCGTTGTCTAGCTCGATTCGCCATCAGCTAGGACAAAATCACTGTTTTGAACTTTTTGGAAAAGTTAAGCAGGATTTGACCCCACATTGAAAGTATTTCACGAATCTGACCTTTTTCATCACGCCTGCGACGGCGGCGTTATGCTCCACACTATAGCGCCTCGTCTCATGGCGCCATGACGCTGCCAGCGTGGCACCGTCGGGCCCAGAGCTGCGTATCATAACGCCGGGCGTGGAGGCGCTATAATACGGCCCAAATAGCGTCGGGGTCTGCGGCGCTATGCCTCGTTGCCTTGCAGCCGCAGCCGGCCCACCACGCCACGCTCGAACAGAGACGGCGGCGGCGGCGGCGGCGCCCCTCTCTCCCCTTGTCAAATCTTCACTCAAAATCGGCTGGATCTTAAGCTTTTTTGGTGGATTTCGTCGCCCATCCATCCCTAAAGGTATTCCCCTCCGATCCCCTCAATTTCATCCGACAAAACCATCACATTGGCCCTATTTTTGCATGTTTAGGTGAAACCCTAGTTCATCATCATGTTACAGTTTTGTATGGATTATTGTGATTGTATTGAGTAAGCATGTTTAGGTGAAACCCTAGGGGCTCCATGGTTCTATCTAAATCAAAAATCAAACTTGGCTGATCAGGCACATTGAAGCAAAGGCTTCCTTGCTGTGTCAGTTTATACTAACATTCATAGCTTACACATTTTGGGCGGCTCTTGAAAATTAAAACAAGGATTAACATTCCTAGCAAGACTGCATTAGCTATGATCTGATTAGCTAGTAGCGGTGTATTTAAGTACACCCGCTGAAAGAGTAGTCTAATTAGCTAAATGCAGCTTTGATGTTTCTCAAGACACAAATTGGTGCTACTACGACAATTGGCTAACATCGGCAGCATTTTATTATGCACCTTTGCCTTGTATGTTCTGAATGATTAAAGTTATGATTCTTTTTTTCAAATAAGTAGGATGACACTTCTCAGTGAGCATTATGATAAGGGTCACCGTGGGCGGCTTATGCCGGATGAGAGACAGGTAATACATATTGATAATGCTAGTTCATACTTGTTAGTACATTGATGTTACTGCCAATTGAAGTGTTCAAATGAATCTGTCAGTACAGTTGAATATTTTGTCACTGATTTATTCTAGTTTGTATTCTTAGTTTACATGGATCTATACTGTTCTAACTTGTATTTTTGTAGGTCTTTTGTCCCCTGCGCCTAAGGGCTCATGAGGCTTCATCCAATAAGATGAGATATGATGAGCGGTACACACAGTACATTGAGAGGCTGGGACTCCTTCCGTTCATCCAGCTTGTCACTCGGTCGACGCCAAGCATGAACCCTTGTGCGATCACCGCGCTTGTTGACCGCTGGAGGCCGGAGACTCACAGTTTTCACCTCCGGACTGGGGAGATGACTGTGACTCTCCAGGATGTTTCGATGATCCTGGCACTTCCCATCGAGGGAGTTCCTGTTTGTTTTAGCACTGGTGCTGCTGGTTGGCGCGCTAGGATGTTTGAGCTTATCGGTGCGCTTCCTGCGGTGCCGGAAGACCCGACTAAAAACCACTGAAAAAATAGCGCGCTATAACGCCGCTAATAGCACGCTATAGCATGTAGAGAATTGTCTCGCTAAATAAATTAATGTACAATACCTCGCTAATAGCACGCTATAGTACGCTAATAGCATATTTTCAGAGGCGACGCTATTTTTGTAGCACGCTATTTTTTCCATTGCTAAAAACAGAGTCCCCGCCGGCGCGACTTATGTCTGGATTGTAGAACATTTTAGCCAATGCCCCGATGATGCTAGTGAGGAGATGGTGCAACAATATGCACACGCATACTTGTGGTATGTGATCTCGAGGACTCTGTTTGCTGATGGTGGTGGCAGGACCGCTCCGTGGATGTGGCTGAAGGCATTATCTGGTTGGGATAGTAAACAGAGCTGGGGTTCGGCGGCACTGGCCTACTTGTACCGTCAGGTAATCACTTGTACATATTTTTTCATGATATTACACCTCCAGACATTCTCTAATCATACCGCTTGTGCCTCTATGTGCAGTTGGATGAGGCGTGTTGTAGGCGCAAAGATGAAGCTAGTATTGGTGGTCCGTTGGTCCTACTTTCGGTTTGGATGTGGGAACACTTCTCAGTTGGACGACCGAGAGTGATTGGTTACGACACCTGGGATGATCATGACAACCCGCTACGGAAGCCTACATGGGCGTACAAGTGGGACAAGGTTTCAGAGTTCACTGGTGACCCAAACAGGATGTACAGGGAGTACACCAATGAGTTTGACACGCTAACCTCGGAGCAGGTAATAATTGTCATGTTAATATTGAGATTTCCCAGTTTGTCTGAGTTTTTTTAATGTTGCATATTATTGTCATAAAAAAATGTTAACATTAGATGCATATCATTAGCTCCAATTTTTTCTATTGGCTCCCTGCTTGTTCTATTTTGTAGGTGACATGGCAGCCATATGGAGCGTGGGACAATTTTGCTTTCATCCCTGATTTCCAGTTGAACCCGAAGTGCACGGAGGAATCACATCTTTGGCTGATGCGGTGCCCATTGATATGCTTATATGCAGTCGAGTTCCACCTTCCACAGCGTGTGATGACCCAATTTGGGTTATTTCAGGATACACCGCCGAAGTGGAAGGACACGGGTGTCGCGCTTCACGGGTGAGAGTGCATCTTCTGTCTTTAGCATTGTAATACTATTTCAGGCTACTAATACTTGTCATTGTCAATATGAAGCTTGGACAAAATGAAGCAGAAGAAGATCAAGAACTGGGAGTCATATCATGACAAGTTCATCAAGAAATGGAATTACGTCGTGAGGGTGGCTAATGATAACCGACAAGTACATCTCCAAGAGTACGATGAAGCTGCATTTGATAAATATCTTCGTTGGTTTCTTAGCGAGTCCCGTGTGGAGTTATGCCCGCCTGCTTATGAGGAGGGCATATTGGAGGCGCCCACAGGTTTTGAAGGGACTGCCAACCTTGAGTATAACAGGCTCATCAGAGAGGGCAGACAAACCGGATTCGCTCCTGTGATCAACTTTATTGTAAGTTTTGCCCCTTTCGACGTATCAACATAACTAGAGCTCTCTTGTTGACATGTTTGTTTTCATAGCGCACTGAGATCTCACGCCAGATTAGTGAAGCCGGCCAAGCACTCGCACAACCTCAGGGTAGGGATTCTGAGAATGCCCTTAGAGAGTTTGTTAAGGTATGTCGTGAGAGCTTTTTGTTTACATGTTCTGTGTTCAAATCCAATAAAATCTTTATTTCGCAATGTCACAGTGTAGCGCTACTCGGTTACGTTCCTTAGCTCATCTTCTTGGTTGCCGTACTGTCAAGGCCGACATGCCCACCCAGTCGAGGTCCACTTCTTCTGAAGAGGAGGTATGAAATCTGTGTTACCATATATTTTTTAATTCTTGCATATAAAATATTCATCATGCTGTGATTGCATAGACGAATGTTCCCATCATCATGTGTGCACCCGTATATATGTATAAGTGTAGTTCTAGAGTCCACATGTATTGCTAATTACCATGTGGAGTTATGAACTGAACATTGCTTGTTGCATGTTTCAAAGTTGATGCTATGATTCGTATTTTGTGAATTGTGTTCCACAAACAAGCTATATGTTACTTTATGATTTATCTTTACTCAAACAAAATGCTGAATTTCTTGCTGGATGCAATTCCACTCAAACACATTCCTTATTTTTCAGGCGGCCGCCGAGATGAACTTGAGGGGGTTTATGGATGATGCACCTCAGCCTAGTCAGCCTATTGAGCGGCGTCACTTCAACTTAAAGCCTAGGAAGACCTTCAACCGTTATACACCGGAGGCATGGAACAAGAAACAAAAGAGGACCGTTGTCGAGTCCGAGAACGAGTTTGAGGACGAGGAGGAACCGGCACCGAAGAAGGTTCTAAGGAGGTTGAAGAGGGTCGGAGTGGAGCCGGGGACGAAGAAGGTTGTGAGGCAGGCGAGGGGGAAGAAGTAGATGTATTTGTGAACTATTGAAGTTGTCACTTTAGTTAGATTCTATTTGTAAACTTGTTGTAATTGTGGACTTGATGTGAACTTGTCGTAATTGTAGACTTGCTGTGAAGTTTTCGTAACTGTGAAATTCTTGTAAACTTATCAACTTCCTGCCAAGCATAGCGCCTGGTCATGAATCATGAAAGAGCTTAAGTATGCGTGTGGTGCTATGGTCTGAATCAGGGCATAGCGCCCCTTGTATGGGAACTATGGTATGAACCATAGCGCCTCTGCGCATGGCGCTGTGGTATGAAGCACAACGCCCTTGCCAGTGGCGCTATGGTATGAAGCACAACGCCCTTGTTGGCGGCGTTATGGTCGAGAGACCGTGCCACATTGGCTGCCTCGTGGCGCCGCGAGTTGAGGCGCTATAATGTGGTGCATAGCGCCCCCGTTGCAGGCGCGATGAAAAAGGTCAGATTCGTGAAATACTTTCGATGTGGGGTCAAATCCTGTTTAACTTTTCCAAAAGGGTCAAAACAGTGATTTTGCCCCCATCAGCTAGAGGCAACTTGGAGCTATGGCGGCTGTTGTAGCGACCGGAACACTTTCCACTTGCGGTGGCATCTTCGAGACAGACGACTGGAGTGGGATGGATTGCTACCTGCGCGATCAAAGTGGGCAAAGCAAGGATTACGGACCAGCCGATGTACCATTGCTCTGAATAATAATTATGCATGGGGCACGTATAGACAAAGGCGATACTTACGTACACTGCTTGCATATATAGTAGCTATCTGCCTGATTAGACGTTGCACCATGCATCGCACAGCACCAGCTAGCGGTCGCAGTCGCACATATGTGTGTACTCCGAGGAATCTCGTGCGCGCACGTACACACGAAGGCATGTTCCTCCTCCTACGTTTAGCACGGCAGGACCACCACTCCGCCAGCAACGCATGTTCACTTGGTCAGGCAGGCCATGCATGCAATCTGGCGAGCGTACGAACCCCATCGACGATGAACGAAGCCTCGACACGCACACGCTGGCTGGGTGCGGCGACATGCATGCATGCATGGCATGCACGACGCGCTCGGTCTGGCCAATGGACGCCCGATACGAGTCGGAGTGGCACTGTGGCAGTACTCCGTATACTGGCAGTGTGGTGTCACTGCATGCATGCATGCATGCATGAGTGTATTGCTACTGCTCGACCTCCGACTGCGGGACATTGATGATGAATGGCCCGATCGAAGTCGTGAGGTGTACGAGCGGATCAAGCACGTGGTACGTACGCTTTGGCCGATCTCTGATCCACCGGTGGCCGGCCGATGGATGCGTGGTCAGGCATCGGCACTGGGCTTCATTTACTCCCGTCATCCGTTTCACTTGTCGATATCTACCTTCCGCTGTAGGGCTAGGTGAAGTAAACCGTGCCCGTGCGTCGTGGTGGGTCAAACCCGGCCGGCCGGCCGTCCGGACGCTAGAACGTACGCGTGGCGTCCGAGATCCACCAAACGCGGGTGTCTGCGCGTGTGATGGGGACGAACGAGATCGATGATGCCCGTGCCAGATGGAGCCCTCGACGCGACGTGTCTCGTCGGCCAGCGTACGGGGCGGGACACGCTCACCCGTCGTGCACACGTCCCGTTGCACCACCCATGCATGGCTGGTTCACCTGACCCTCGGGACCCGGACGGAAAGGCCGGTCAATAGCTCCTGTTTCGCCGATACTCTGGCTTGGAAAGGTGAAGCCGGGCGGAAGAAATAGTCGCACGCCAGTACACTACTCCTTTGTCGCATCGGCACAAACAATTCTCCAAAGTGCAAGGAGATCCATGCACGTTGATGTCTCACAGCGAAACGGAATGTGCAAACCGTACAGGCCCTCAGCACAGTACACGCACGGAAGGCAGCGCATAGCTAGCCGTGATCCATCCAGACCCTGACCTGGTTTATCAAACGGACGGACGTGGAGGTGAGCAATGGCGATAGGGTGAATACGACCCGGTCAGCCGGGGCAACCTCGTCAAACCTTCGTCGAGACTCTGGACGCCCATGTCGGGGCGGCGCTCGACAGTGCGGCCCTACCACCCACGCGGCCGCCGGCGACTAGCCCGCCCTGATGCCTGCCCGCGGTGACCGATCACATCGCCATAAAAGCCTTTTGACAGGACACGCTTGCCTCTCCAAAAGTGATCCCATTCTTTTAAGGACGATCAATCAATCGATGGATCGGCAGGCAAAAAGAGAGAAAAAGAAGTTTATTAGCCCGTCGAGTATTTAAACCAGCTACAGCACGGGCTTCCAGAGAAAGTGAGAGAGAGAGATAGATCTTCTGATCGAGCTCAGCAGCCGTGCAGGCAGGAGGCTGTTTATTTTACTCCATCGCCATGCACGCAGCAGATTAATATGGAGTGGTCAGTCTGTGCCTGCAAGTGTAAAGCAAGCAGCAGCACTCGCCGTCGTTTGCACCTGCTACAGAGCTACAGTCTGACGCACTAATTACATCCACTCTGATCTGATGGTTCTGCATACTCCATCAATTGTTTCTCTTAGGTTTATCCAGTTATGGGGGACTTCTTTTCTGTGTGGATACGTGATGGTTTTTCCGATAAAAATATCCGCTGCAATTCAACTAAGTCCGCATCGGACGGTTGATCACAGGGTTCGCGGCTTCGCGCGACTGTCCGGCGGAGAGCGACGTTATTCGAGGCTGATACGCAACGGGGACCCCAGTACGCAACGGGGGCTTGCTGATCTGACAAGTCACCGTCGTCGTCTTTTTCGTGATAACAGCTATTGATCGATGGCAACAGCTCGAGATTTATGTTGATATAATCAGTCCCCGTCCACTGTATTCCGTGCACACCTGAACCGCCTACCACTGGCCGTATACATGTATTTTCAGGCACATATGGTTGGAGATAAAAAAAGTACGTATGACTAACCTTCCATTGGATGTCAAATCATACTTCCAAAAGAGCGATGCTAGAGTCACGGGGGGTTTACGGGGTTGTGACGGGGTTTGTTAGGATTGATTGGCTAAGATTTTATTAAGTGAGATGGGCCCACCAGTGAAAATCAGGGGGGCCAATTAGAGGAGAGGATGCATCCAGGTCCGTGAAAGTCCGTGATTGTTATCCGTGTGTGTAGTATTATCGCTTCCAAAATCTAATCTAGTAGGAGTACCTAACATTTGCTATGGTCTGGCTTCATTTGCCCTAACTTGATTCGATGCCATTTTTGGCCTCCTTGAATTTCTTGCCAACATATCTCAGGCCTAATTTCGTGGGCGAAGTCGATTGCGTTGCCGTGACAGCCTCAACAAGGCCAGCAAGCTGGCGACTGCGCTCTTCAGAATTTATGCCCGCTGAGCTGCTGCCAAACAGCGGTTTTGATTCCCAGTTGGGCTGCCTGCGTGGTGGTGGCATAAATCCGCCATGAAGGCCAGCTCTCCTTCTGTACGTCGTCCCAAATCAAATCATACTTGCTTCCTTCACGCGCGCGCGAGGTGAGGGGAGGCGTGGGCAGGTACGTACGCGCGCGCGGTGATGAACAGCAGCTCTAGCTGGATTTAAATGCGGTGTCTTTCTATTTCTTCTTCGGAGCCTCGAGCGCTCTTTCTGGCGAATCATGTCCCTCGGTAGCTACTGCCTAGGTCGTTGTGATATGTAACATCAGCTAGCACGATCGGACATCCGCCGTGATCCCTTTGCGGGTGATCGGCAATCGATCGATCGATCTGCTTTTGCCGGTGTCATCGGAACAAAACGGGCATGTACGGCTTGTGAACTCAGTGCACCTCACAGAGCTTTAGACATGGCGAATCGACGCAAAGTTTCACTTTTTTTTGGGCAATAGATAGTAAAACCATTCATTCTCCATGAACGAAAACAGTCGAAGTGACGCGTCCTTAGGACGAGAAGGCGACTCGTCCCTCTATCTTGCTCCGGCGTGGCGACGGGGAGGGAAACCCTATATCGCACCGCCGGTTCCCTCCCCTCCTCCCTCGCCGCCCGCCAAGGGCGCGGCTAGGTGAAGCTTGGTCGGCGCCAGCGGCGGCGGCTTTCTTGTCCTGTGACGCGGTGGCAGTGGATCCATGGCACACGCGACGCTTGGGTGTGGCAAACGTGCGCCGGTGTTGGCGGATCCATGGCAGACAAGCTCGGATCCTAACCCTACCACTCAAGGCGCCTCTGGTTGGGTTGGGTTGGGCGGATTTATCTAGCCCGACGTGGCATTTCCTTTTGAGTTGGTGTGCGTCTCTGACGATAACTTATGCCTCCAGCTCTCCTGGTTCACGAGACTACCACCGGGGAGAAATCCTTTACCCAGATCTTCCTCGCACGGATGATGCCGTGTCAGCTACGGGCGCTAGCGGTTTTGGGGTGGAGTGTTAATTGTAGATACAGTTGTATAAGGGTCTACATATCACAGACGTAATGATTATACAAGAGTATGCCATGAATCACCATAGTCATAAATATAAGTATTGCAGTTTAATCACCTCCCAACTGTAATGTTCACCACACCACACTTATCTGCTTGGAGAGATGACACTAGTAAACCTATGGGCCGGGGCTCTATTTTTCATTATTGAAAACATCTACGAAAATAGTATTCTTTGTTGTACCGTTTACTTTATTTTATCTATATATCAATTCCTACCATACTGTGTAATTTAGCCTTGTAAATAACAGGACAAGAAGCTTGACAACCTTCTAGCAATGTGGGGGCAAGAACGTGTTGTGTAGGTATCTGTGACTTTATTTGCTAGAAGAACTCCTTTTGGTTTGACTCGATCGAGAAAAATACTTAGTGCTAGTTTACTGCACCCTTACGCTTGGGGAGTTACCCAACCACATGTACAAGGGAGCAAGCACACCTCTGGCTTGTCGTCGTCATCCATCTCGGCAAACATCTTGTCGATCTCCGCATCCGCTGACCTAGGAAGCGATAGTTGGCCTCCACCTCCGCCTCCTACTGGATGGAGTGGAGGATGGTCTGCCGCTTCACCGTCTCCTCCGCCTGGGTCACCCCAAACTCCGCCAGTACCTCGTGCATGGTGAAGTCCACAACATGAGGGATCCGCATTGTGGCCACTTCATCAATCCCAAGATGATGTGCCGGCTCAGTCACTCGGAGTTCCTCATAGGGGTAGGAATGTGCTTGCTTGCGTTCATAGAGGTGACTGTATGTGTGTATGTTAGAGCGTATGCTTGTGTACTGTGTTAAAAGAATCAATTTTTGTTTTCTTGAAAAGCCCCCATAAAGCCCGAGCTTTGAACGAATTCACCCTTTGTACTCGAGTATTTGACAAAAAACTACCACATTTGGGGTTCGCGTCCCATAGAACTACCACTTTAAAAAAGTGACTGATAACTACCAAAAAATTGGAATCTCGTGACTAAAAACTACCAATTTCGGAAAATGGCCCGTTTAGAAGATTTAAACGTGTTTATGACATGCGGGGCTCGTCTGTCAGGGATGACGTGGCGGGAAAGTCAACTCCGTTTATTTTTTACCATTAAGTTGACCTTTGTGATAGGTGGGGCCCACATCAATCTTCTTCTTCCTCTTCCTCTCTCTTTTTGGCATTTCAACAAACACTTTCAGTGCATGGAGGCGGTGGGACTAGTGCGGAGGCCACCAGCGAGGCGTGGCTGCTGGCCACGGCGGATAGCTATGACCGGCTAGGTCAAATTCGCGCCGCCGTGGCCCGCCCTCCCGTCTTCCTGTGGCCGCGGCGGCCAACGACTTCTTCGCCGGGAGATGGAGGGGCGGGTGCTCCCGAGGCCAAGCCGCAGCAGCGAGCCGAGCCCCACAACCATGGCGAGCCCCAAGCCCCGGCCACGGCCACGGGATAGGGAGAAGCCCAACCCACAGCGCCGCAGCGGCTCGGCAGCCTCGGCGGCACGCGTGCTGCAAGGCGTGGCCCTGGTGTGCGTGCCCCAGGCTTGGGAAGTTGGCCTGAAGCGCCTGGAGTAGCACGCCGCGGCCGCGTTCTCCCAGGGGTCTGGTGCCTTCGTTCCGGCCGCCTGCTGCGATCTACCCGCTAGGTTCGCCGCCATACCTCGCCGCTCGTCGCCTAGCTAGAGCTCCACGATGGAGGTGCAGGCTGGCTATCAATGCGGCACGACGGGGAGGAGCAACGACACTCGAAGGACACCACCAGCCTCTGGCGACCCCGCGCCGCGCCGCCTTTCCCCGGACCCCTGGATGAGCTCGAGCTCCATGATGGAGGCGGCAACGACAACAACGCTCCTCTCTGCAGATGTGGTGTTTGTTAAAATGCCAGAGAAAAAGAGAGGAAGAGGAAGAAGAATGACGTGTGGGCCCTACTTGTCATAACGGACCTAATGGTCAGACTAAACGGTATTGACTTTTTCTCCACGTCAGCCCTGACAGACGGGCTTCACCTGTCATAAACACGTTTAAATCGCCTAAACTAGCCATTATCCGAAAGTGGTAGTTTTTAATCACGAGATTTTAATTTTTTGGTAGTTATCGGTCATTTTTTTTTAAAAGTGATAGTTCTGTGGGATGGATGCCTGAAATGTGGTAGTTTTTTGTCAAACACTCTTTGTACTCCATGTTTTAGCACATGGATTTTCGTTACAATTTTCTGGAACTTTTCCATGATAAAAGAAACAAAATAATATATGTAAGTAGAAAATTTTAATACGATTCCCTGGTTTCTGACGGGCTAACTACGAGGAACATGAGGATCTGGGAAATCGTGAGACTGCGTGCCGACATTACAGCAATACTTGGTCGCATCCCAGCTGACAAGACTTTTATGCCGATTAATTAACCAAATCCAAACTAGCTCCCTGCCCCACGCTTGACATGACATATGCCTATGCAATAATAAAATCAAATAGTGCCTTCCCAGGTGCATAATAAAATCAAGTACTACTAGTACACAAAGGAAGACGACAAGGAACAATGGTCATGACCAAATAATTGTTTTTACTACACAAAGGAGTACAGGAAAAGCTGAATCAAGATCTACCATCCAAAGGCTATCCTTTTGCACCATGCAATATAAATGCACGCACCAACACCATCTACTAGATTCTAGATGATGTGCAGTGCAATTTGTGAAAAAGACTACGCTATTCACACATGGCAATCATATGTGTGCATGCATGCAATTGCTTCCCATGGCCTCACCACTACATGTTGTCTGGCTACGGTGTATAGGCCATTGGCATTGCCCTCAGAGCATCCACATCCGGGCGCCTCAAACCCGCCTCATATGTCCGGACGGACCGTCCGATCACTGTCCGGTCATGATTTTGTGACCCAGACGTCCTTCTCAAATGGCCCTCAAACGCTCGGGCTAACCGGCACCCCTTATATCCAGCCCAAATATGAGGCGGATATGGGGGAGCCCGGACGCGGGCGGGTGCGCCCGTCACGTCGGACTGCGAAGGGGTTCCAGTCAGAAACACCCTGAAACCCGACGGTCCGAAACTCGTCTCCTCCGCCGGAATAGTGGCGCCATGTGACGCAGCTCCGGCGGGCCGCGTCATACCTAGCCCGGCTATTTAAGTCCATGGGCGACACCGAAACCCTACCATCTATCCATATTTTCCTCCTCCTTCTGTCCGCTGCCGCCACCGCTTTTCACTCCACCCGTCCGCCTAGTAGCCATGCCCCCACGCCGCTGGTGAGGAGCGAGCCTTTTCTGCCGGAGCGCCAGCTCGAGCTGCTTGAGCAGATCCGGACTAGGTGTGAAGCCCGGATCGCCGCGGAGCTACCTTCGGATGCAGTAGATCCGGAGTAGGAGTTGGAGGAGGAGGAGGAGGAGGAGGAGGATTAGTAGTAGTAGGAGGCTGACGAGGAGGAGGAGAATGAGCCGGAGGAGGAGGATGTGGGGACGCTGGCGACGCGGATCTGCAGGCGGAGCAGCATGCCATCCTCAATTCCCTCCGGTCGGAGTCGCCTGCGGAGGCCAGACGCCGTCGCCGGCAGGAGATGGAGGCGCAGGAGGCCACGGAGGAGGCGGAGATGCTCGCCTACATGGATGAGGTCGAGCATGAGGAGGATGAGCCGGAGGCCTTCTACCCGCCTGTCCAGCCGGCACCCGATACCGTCGTCGTGTGGGTAGTACGTAGAATTTTTTTGCACGTTTTGTATGGATTTAGAGAATGAAATATGAGAAGTCGGATACATAGTTGTTAATTTGAGACGTTACCGATCAATATCCGCGGACGCGTCCGGTCGCGTCCGCGGGCATTTAAGGGGCCGGACGTGCCAAGTCGACCACTCTGTGCCCCTTGTGTTGCATTCTGCATGGTGCACAATGTCATGGATGTGTAGTACCTGGTCAACTCGAGTCTAATACTGTGGGTGGCTACCTAGGGTCCTGCTCCTCTGTGTCTCTTGCCTCTTGGAACAAGACGACAGAGAAAGAGCAGTGTTGGTCACAAAGACATATAGAACAGTGCAAGGTCAGGCTTCCCAATAGGGTATCATCTTATTCTGTTTGAATGCATCAAATTACTAATTAATTAAGCCTGAGGTTTTGTTCATGCAATGACCAAGGTGCTGTTTGGAGTTCTGCAATTGTTTTACGAGTAGCAAAATGGTGAGCTGTGCTGTGCTGAGAGACTGTTGTTTGAAAACGAGGGCCCTTGCTTTGTTCGTATATATGTGTTCACCAACACTGCTCAGGTGGGTGAGATAGGTCCCATATTCCAGTTATGATGTTTCGACTTTTACATTTGATATTATTCCAAAGCATGTGTAAACGACATGTTGCAAAAGAGTTATATTGTTACCTCTGTGGGTAAATGAGACCTGCGCCATGGCACATGTAGGTGAAAAATGTACGACTTAAACATCCCTATAGTACTACTACCTACTCAAATGTATGACATAAGTAAATGACAAGCTGCAAAAAAAGTTACTTCCTCCATCCGGCTATATTGGTCGTCCTCGTATTTTTTTAATCAAAATTTGATCATCTATATAACCAACACAATACAATGTATAGGATGCAGAATGTTTATTTTTTGTTTTGTATTTGAAAGAGGTTTCCACTGTTCAATTTTTGTGATATATAATTTATATTACATTTGTTGAATTTATAATAAAAGTTTGCAGAAAATACAAAAATCCTTAATAAACCCGAACGGAGGAATTAAATGCTTAACTATTTGGTTAAACAAATGTATGACTCAGACGCCCATATATGCTACCGACTTCTAGTATATGTTCTAGTGCTATCAAAACTTACGCATGTTAGATAAAAAAACTGTACCATTAACATTTTTATGAATAATTGTTTCACAATATATGTAGTTATACATGGATGGCGGCTAGCGCAATTGCAAGAGCGCGGTTGTGCGCCTTGGCAGAGCCAAGTTTGAATCCAGTGAGCGGAATTTGTTTCGCAGATTAAGACTTGATGTGCCACACCTTCTTCTTAATTAAAATGTCACGCGGCTCCTCCCGCATTGACTATATATATAACATACATACATATTCACACAAGGATTGATTTTCAAAGTCGCTCATTAAATACTGTCTAAATTGATACCTATTCTGTTTTTTGCAAATGATGGCGGTATATAAATACACCCTGGCAGCCAAGGCAAACTTATGTATAATCATGCCCATTAAACTGAACAAAATACTGCACTGTACATGCAAAAATGCTCAAGAGCTCGGCCTCAATGGAGGCCAATTTTGAAATGATCAAATTTCAAATTTGCACATTCCATTTTTCAAATACACATATACTTGGAGATATAATTCTTAAGTGTGTAAAATTTTAGAACAAAATATGCTAAAGTTAATGCTAAAAAACAAATATAAGGCTTTTTAGTAGATGCACCATTCAAACTCAAAATCCATGAGTTTTTGTTTTGCACAGATCGTATTTTAAGGTATTTCATCCTAAAATTTTACACACATACACATTACATCCTTGTTTACTTTTACATTATTTTTCAGGTTTTTCTAAAACTGAGAAATTCAAATTTTTGAAAATAGTGGCCTCCATGGAAGCCAAGCTCCGAAACGCCCGACTCACTGTACATGTAATTCGTTTGAGACTTCGCTACCATACGCCTGGACTGGAGTTCACCCATCGGAGACATCGACTTGCTCTGGGCCGGCAGTGTGCACTGTGCACCTAACCTACCAGGACCGTGCATGGTTTTTTTTTTATTTTTTTTGCAAATCAAGAGCTTTATTACTCAATTAGAAGGATTACATGGGAGCTGAGTACAATTAGCTAAGAAAAGAGGCATATAATTTATCCACAAACATCTCCTCCTCTCTTCTGTGGCTTGCTTTGCACACTGATGGGCTGCTTCATTGGCTTCCCTGCGCACAAACACCAGACCACAGCTCATAAATCCTCCTAAATGCTCTTTGATTTCATGGCAAACAACTGCATTCGCTGCTCTCTCTGAAAGTTCAGAGTTGCACATCCTAACCATCTCTTGAGCATCACTTTCAACACATATCCGTGAGTAACCCATGTCTCTGGCTAGTTGAATCCCGTCTCCGATAGCGTATAGCTCCATTGTTTGGGCACTTGATGCAAACCGATACCACAAGGCCTGCGCTCTAATTAGGTAACTCTAAAAATCAATGTGGACGCAGCATTTCTTGAGCAGGCAGGGTGCGGAAGCACAGGGCTTGGTGGTCCAAGATTCAGAGGGCAACCTAATTAGACCGCACATGGTTATGATCGTAAGATAAGACACGAGTAACCGGGTAAACAATCTAGTGATAACTCACCGGCCACAAATTGGCGATCGATTGGACGTGGTATACCAAAAACCAAAAGACCGGTTCTTTTTCTCCGGCTAATGAGTGGGGCACCCACGCAGAAAGAGGAAGAAGAATAGTGCTACCATCGTGCTTCTCCGGCCGGTCTCTTCAGGAATCAAATGATTTGAGAATCCATTGCCCATTTGGCCCTAATCATCAGGCGCAACGAGAGCACACGGACTCCCATCCCTGGCTAGATAGCATCATAGCGATCTAGGTGTTCCATGGACCTCGGCGGGAAGACACACGCCAACATATCAACTAATTAGAGCATCTATAGCCGGACACCCCAAACCGGCATCAAATGCCCGGGCGGTCCGCTTGATCACTGTCCGGTCACAAAAATGTGACCCGGCCCGGACGAACGTCTTAAACGGGACTCAAGCATTCGAACTGACCGTCACGACGCATATCCATCCCAAATATAAGGCGGATATGGAAGTGTCCGGACACGTCCAGAGTGCATGCAGACGCAGGAGATCTGGGGCTGGCCACTTCTTGCATTTTTTCCCTTTGGATTGATGTAGCAGCAGTACTGCTAGTACCTATAGCTAGGCTTTGCTTGACACGCATCCACACTGGTAGGTGATTGTATCTTGCTGAAAAGATGGGCACAATCTATAGGCCCTGTTTGAATCATGGGGTTAGAGCTAGTTTGGGTTAGTTGGGGGCTCAAATAACTCAAAAGTATCCAAACAGGGACGGTTAGAATGGGTTAGTTTCATCTAACCCAACTATCCCGATGAAGAGGTGCTTATTTGGGTTAGAGTGGGTTAGAAAATAACTCTAACTCTAACTGTGTTAGAGTATCAAAAAGGGCCTATGGATCTACCCTACTTTCATTATAAGTTGTTTATTTATTTGGGATAAATCACAGAGTATCAGCTCTGGTAGTGGTGGTGGGAGTTACGCAAGTACAGTATCATCGGAGAAATTACACTACTATGTGCAGCCGAGTTCCAAGCCTGTTCTTTTGTCTTCGAGAGACGGGATTTAAACATGGCGAAGCGAAACCGACGGGGCCTGCTTGTTCGTGTGCGACGGCTTCGACGGACGGAGGCGCGGCTTGTGCGGGGGGTTGCGGAGATGACGGCGCACACACTGCAGCGTCGTGACGAGAGCTTCACGAGCCCTTTCAGGCTTGGCCGGCCCGTGGGCCTGGTGTGCTCTTCTTGCTGCGTCCGGCCGATGCCGCCAAGGGCGGTGGAGGTTGTCCCCTCCCGCGTGGCTGCTGATTCTGCCGCTCCTTGTTTCCGGCTGTCTCCTCTCGGTTCCGTCGGTCTCGCTTCTCCTTCCATGGTGAGACGGCGATGGTGATTCAAAGGCCGTGGTGGCGCATGTTGGTGGGCAGTGCGGTTGGTGGTGTGCTGCGGATCGGTCGGGGCTGTGGTTGTTTGGCGGGCGGGAGAAATCCCCGTCGGCTTGGTCGGCACCGACGCGGTGACGCCCGCGGGCGCCATCATTCCTTCCCGAAGGGCGTCGGGTATGCCCCCTCCACACGCCCCTCCGTGTACCGGGGGAAAACCCTAGGATCCGTTCAGGCAGTAGCGTCGGCATCGTCGCATTCCTTCCTGAAGGTGTTGCTTGGTATGCGGCGGTCCGAAGTTCTAGGAGCGTGGTGGAAATTCTCCGGCAGGTGCAAGGGTCGCGGGTCATCCTCGTTTTCGTCGATCCGACTCTGTTGTCATTTTTTTTTCTTTCTCTGTTATTTCTTTTGGGCGTGCTTGTGCTGTCTGCCCCAGCAATGGATTATCAATTGTATCGGGTGGTTGCTATATCTATATAACGGGGCAAAAGCCTATTTCAAGATTCAAACATGGGAGGCCAATAGCTTCACTAAATTCACTCTTGATCTTTGTAAAGGCCGTCGTCTTTGGCTTCTTCGGCCTCTGAATATTCAATGTATCTCTACTAATATTATTTATGATCAATAAAGTAAAATGTGTTTAGCCTATTTTTTTTGGATAAATCATAAATGGATACGGTGCCACGCAAGGATGTAATCACGCCCGTCCGCTCCCACATGATTCATACATTTTAACACAACAAGCATGTATAATGAAATCTCTGCACCGAATCGATGTTGTATAGCTTTGCCTATTCTATCTGACCACTCAAATACCTGTCCCAAAGGACAGTCACATGCAACCAAACGAGACTCTAATTAACGCATTGGTGGATCGGTCATAATGGCTACCTACAACACGTTCCTCGCCCTCTCTTAGAGCATGATGAATAATATAGTCAAGTGCTGACTATAGCATGTTGCGATGTCATCTTATGCCAATATAAGTGAGACTTATAAAACGGAAAAAAACAGAAACTTTGAGATACACACTATAAACTGAAAGGGAGTTAGTATAAGGAAGTATTAGTTAGTAACATATGACTCACTTTTCACTCTCACAATGCTTCTAATGCTTCTTGAAGCCCGTGCTATAGCCGGTTGTAATTCTACAGTCCTCTTCTATTCTCTCTCTTTCAACTCAGCAGAAACATAATATTTAAATTCTTATAGCCCGCTTACATCATCTTGTTATACTTGTTCTTCAAGACAATTAGCCTACTTGATTCGGCTGCCCAACTATTCACCTTCGCGTTCGCCCGCGCTCTTTCTTACCACCATAGCCTCGCAGCAGTTGAGAACCATGTGTTGTGCCAGGCATCTATACGCAACTTCCATCTCTAAGTCATCATCCAGTATGTGGTGTTATGGTTCACACGTATCATCTAGCAATAATTAATATTGATGTGTTGTTGTTATGCGTCAGCATTAGAGTTAATTTTGTGTTTGCCACAACCCGGAGCCGTGCGATTCTCGTGATAAAGATCATTCTTCTCACACCAAACATCAACACGTCAAACAACAATAAGCAGAGTACTCCTATAAATAACACGTGTCCAACACAAAACAACAGCCATAAATATCCCACATGCTGCCACCATTCGATTAATTGGTCGCCTGGGGCGTTGTACTAAATGAGAATGCAGGCATTCAAGCCACCTTGGATTCTCAACTGCCGCGAGTCTGGCGTTGAGAACCATGTGTTGTCCCAGGCATCTCTACGCAAATTCGACCTCTGAGTCAACATGCTCGACCGTGGAGCGTCAGTCTCTACCAACACCCCGGACTGGCTAATACTAACAAAGAACAAACTAAAGACATGGAACTAATCGAGTCAAGCACGTACGTCCATACCAAAAAACCAAAGGATCTAATCGAGTTCTAAATGCTAACTTATGCACTTTTGTGTCCGCTGAAGACCATTTTCCGATCTTCTACTTTTCCACATGGGCAGCGCTACCAGACAAGCTGGTAATCGTACGTACATAAATGTCGTCTGGTCCACTCATGTGAGGTATACTATGACGTATTCCCGTGCAACGGCTAATAATGCGTCAGGTATTATGCACGGCCCTACATAGTAGTAATCGCAATGCCCATGTGGAGAATTCGGCATGGCATGCCACCATGTCGCCAAAATGCGCGTCCGTTCATTTGGGGCAAATCAGCAGCTTAAAGTTAGGCGGTAGCCTCGTACGATAAGGCGGCTAGGAGCTTACTTTAGATCTATTTTGTTCAAAAGTGTTGATGTTGCCGGAGCCAATTTGGCGAACCAAG
Organism: Triticum aestivum; assembly: GCF_018294505.1. Classification (NCBI taxonomy): domain Eukaryota; kingdom Viridiplantae; phylum Streptophyta; class Magnoliopsida; order Poales; family Poaceae; genus Triticum; species Triticum aestivum. The sequence continues at coordinate 575,378,386 of NC_057814.1, read as the reverse complement.
AGTGCTTACAGGAGGCGAATCATTGGGGCCGAACCGCCGAGCGGATCATTGACGTATCGACCGGACGGGTCACCTGACGAGTTCATTTTTTTGACATGCACCTGATGAGTTGGTCTGAAACGAAAGCACCTTTGCGATCGACTTCTATCGCAACTGAAGCGAGAAACGGCGTTGCTGTGGCTTAGAGCATCTCCACCCGTTCGGCCCCCCAGGGCGCTGAAAAAAAGCGGCCTGAGGGCGAGCCGGCGCTAGATCGCCCCCTGGGGCTCGGTTTGCTCCCAGTCATGCGCCCGCGGTCGCCGCGGGTTCGGCGAAGTTCGTTGCAATTTTTTTGCAAACTCGGCGAAGTTCGGCCAATTTTCGACGAAATTTGTACAAAAACTTAAAAACATGCATGAACTAACTTAAAAACGAACTAATAAAAGCCTAAGCCGCTGCCGCCACCGTCGCCGTCGTCGCCGCCGCCGTCTACATGCCGAGAAGCCTGTAGAAGCGGGTGTAGTCGCCGCCGCCGCCGTCGTCGTCGTTGCCACGCGCCTCACCTGCGTGCCTGCTGCATCCCTCGCCGGGGTCGCCGGCAGCGGTTGACGGCCCGGCCTCGCCCTCGTCCTTGCTGTCGATGATGATAACGCCGCCCTCCTCGGCGACACGGCGACGCTCCTTGGCGCGGCTACGGGCTGGGTCTCCAGGTACGCCCGACGCTGGCGGCGCACCTGCTCGCGGACGTAGTCCTCCTTCGCCCATTTGAGGGCGGACTCGTCGTCGGGGGCCACCATGCCAGCGTGCTCCGGCTTCACGGGGAGCACGCCCGACTCGGGCTTCGGCCGGACCAGGCGGAGGGAGCGCCTCGTCGGTGCAGTCGCAGGCGAGGGCTCGTTGATGACGAGGGCGCCACTACGAGCACGACGCCCGAGCGGTGTCTCCTCCGGCTCGGGCTTGACAGGGCGGAGGGCCGGCGAGCCGGAGCCCGACGACGAGGACGACCCCGACTCCATTCACCGCGGCATCCAGGAACTGCCGCGCCGACGAGAGAAGGAGGGCCGCGTCGGGTACTTCAGCCGCGGCACATTGCCGGTCTCGATGTGGTCGAGGACGGCGTCGAGTGTGCGGCCGGGGACGCCCCACCACTCGCGCCGTCCTTCGGAGTTGTGGCGGCCGCGGGGGATGATGCCGTTGACGGAGGCGATCTGCTCCTCGCGGCGGCGCTGGAAGTACATCGTCCACAGCGTTTCGCTGTCGGGCACGTACCTCGGCTCGTTCCGCTGCTCCTCCGTCAACGTGGAGCGGATGCGGGCGATCTTCGCCCGCCGTGCCGCCCCTTCGGGCACCGGAGGCACCGGGACGCCGCTGGCGCTCAGTCTCCACGAGCCAGGCACGCGCATGTCGGGGGGCGCCGGGTACTCGGCCTCGTACAGAAGCCGCGCCTCCGGCTCCTGGAGGTGTCGGCGGCCGAAGCCGTTTGCCGCTGCGCCGTCGCCTGGGTATCTCTCCGCCATGGTTTCGCTCGTCGGGGGGCAGGGGGAGTGGTGGGAGAGCTCGTTGGCGGGGAAAAGGCTTTCACTGGAGGTAGAGGGGGGAGGCTGTGGCGCTCACCGGCGGGGAGGGGCGCCTTTTTATAGCCGAAGCGGGGTGGCCGTGGAGCGGCATGCGGGCGGACGCGTGGCGCATGCGGGCAGGACGCGCGTCGGCGGCGTCTTCACGGCGCCGCCCGTGAGGCATCAATGGAGGGCGACCGGCGCGGCAGCCTTCACATTGATTCCCGCGGGAACCGAGGCGATGAGGTCGACGAAGCGCCTGTCTCGCTAACTCGGCCGGCCCGCGGCTGTTTCGCTCCAAAACACTCGCCCCAGCGTCCCCGGGCGCCCCCCCGGCGCGTCGGATTCGACCTGGGTCCGCCGGCGCTGATTTCGGCCCAAGCCGGCGAAAAACGGGTTCCTGGAGGCGCGACTGGGCCGTTTTTTCGGCGCCGGCGCAAAAAAATCGCCTGGGGAGGCCGTTCTGGGGGCGCGGCTAGAGATGCTCTTAGATCAACAGACAAACTTTGTAGAGGGAACCGGTCCGCTGATCCGCGGCCGTGTTGTCAACTCTGGGCGCCTGACCTAACCGGGTCGTTATATCTGGCCCGATCGTCCCTCTCGCACACGTACGACGGTGTCGGCGAGCGTTTCTGCTCCGGTGCTCCCCCCTGGGCTGAACGCGAGGTGGAAAAACACATCGACAGCCAGAATGAACCAAAAACGGTTCATAACGAGGGGCACGATCGTCTTTGTTGCCCCCGCGTATAGCCGTCGAGGAGCCCTGGGAGGCCCGTACGGGCCCGGTTAGATCGTATGCCCGGCCGTATACGTATTTGTATATGGCGGCGTTTCGTGCATGCGTGGAGCCGCCCGCGCGTGGGGCAGCACGTGTCACGTGTAGATTCCAAAACCGTCCCATCATATAAATGTGGACGGCAACCACCTCCGGCCCCATCGCCCACCATTTCCCCCCGCCGCATCGTCTCCCTCTCCCCACTCCCCACTCCCTCTCCTCTCCAACCTCCTCGTCGCCCTCACCGCATCCTCTCCATCGCCATGGCGGACGCAGGAGGCGAGCGCCCCGATTGGGGCTCAGATCTGGTGGAGCAGGCGCGGCAAGTCGCTGCGGGCACCTTTGTGAGGGGACATGCCGGCGTCCAGCGCGGTGCTCCCCCCGCTGCAGATCTGGAGAAGGCGGGGGCGGGCTGCAGCGGCGCAGTCCAGCCAGATGCGCCCGCTCTGGCGATCTCCGGCGAGGCGCAGAAGGTGGAGGTGGGCTCTGGCGAGGCACACGAGGTGGAGAAGGTGGAGGCCGGCTCTGGCGAGGAGCAGGCGGAGTAGAAGGTATCTGCTTATCACTTTAATGTGGTAGTTTTTAGATTGTAGGGTTTGTGGCTAGAAGGTTTTATGGTTAGATTTGTTGGATGTAGGGTTTTCTCTGCATTAGGGTTTTTGTGTATTTGATTCGTGCAAGAATGGTGGACCTCATATGATTATTAGATTAGGTTAGAAGTAGCCGGATTGAGGGATGGTTTTTTTTCCAGATGCTTATTAGATTAGTAGTGGAATTTTTGCAATTCTTTAGGTGTTTGGCTTGAGGATTAGACGATGGATTAGTCAAATATATACTTCTATATTGGTTTGGGTTGGTGCCTGCTTTAGTTCTTTGGCTTGATGATTAATTAAATGGATGCTTAGTTCTAGGGATTATGCCAGTCATAGTTGCAATTCTTAGATGCTTGATTGATGCATGTTGTCATAGTTGCAGTTCTTTGATGCTTGATTGATGCCTGTCAGGCAGAGGCTATGAGATGGGTTGTGCATGGCCTTGTGTTTTTGGAAAACGTCTACCTAAGGTGATTAGATGGTGCACTAGTTTGGTTGTAAATATAGTGAAGGATGTGCTCATGTAATGGGTGTTGTCATGTTAATCAAAAAGAGCTTTTCAAGGGCTGGATTTGTTTGTGTTGGATTGGGGCTTCTGAAGGAGAGGGGAAGGGGCAGTCTATGCTTATTTAGTTTAGGTTAGTAGTGGAATTTTGCCGTTGCTTCAGAGATATTTACAGCATTGAACATCCTCTCCAATGCCGTTGCTTCAGAGATAAAAGCACCTTGGGGTTTTTTCAGATGCTTATTAGATTAGAAGTGGAATTTTTGCTTGTTAGATTTTAATTAGTATGAGGTTGAATACCTTATTTAAGGGGGAATTTAAGGTCAGATAGACGTCATATGATTATTAGATCTGTAGTTCAATGCTGCAGACATATATGATTATTTGATTTGATCTGTGGTTCAATGATACTGGATGGAAACATATTTGATTTGGAATGCATTAATTTTGATGTGCCAATGAATTGATTTAGATGATACAAGATTCATCTATAGTATAATTTGTTGTTGTTTAGGTCAGTAATGAAATTTTAGATGTTTGTTGGAGATGTATGCATTTATAGTTGAAGTTGTACCTATTTAACTACTGCATTATGTTAATATGTGTAGGAGCTTTGCTGCATTATCCCAAAAATAGTAATTTGTGCATATTAAAATTTGTAGTTGGCTTCTGTAATTAGTAGCAATGGATGTAATTTTATATTTAGGGGGCTAAGAGATAACTCACTTTACAATTGCAGAAGGGTGGCCTCAAAAACAGTAACATGGCCTTGAAATATTGTCCTTGCCCAAAATTTTATAAACCAAATGTTGTAGGCAGACCTATTGTCCAGCCTCATAAAATTAACCTGGCCAGAGATTTTCCTCTTGTGCAAATACTTATGATGAATTACAAAAATATGCAGCTAGGATATCACCATTGTATAACTATGAAGTAAACATTCCAAGGCAGGATCCTAGCAACAAAATATGCTATATGTTTCCATTAAGTAGTGTGGGG
>NC_057814.1:575372681-575373781 GCF_018294505.1 Triticum aestivum | reverse complement strand
AAGAAAAGTGTTGGGTTAATCCAGGAATGTCAAGAATGCAGCTTGGATTTTGATTAGCATTTATGAAGGAAAGCATTTGTCTGTTGATTGATTGCTTAGGTTCTGTATTTATAAGGAAAGCATTTGGTCACTTGCAACATACCAATGTGGATCACATTCACAATTTTGTCTGTAATGACATTCTTTGAACTGCAATTCAATTCATTGTAATTGATGTGCTTGTTTGACAATATAGCAGCAGGAGGAGGATCTTGTGGGCAATAAGAGGAAGTGGGACAAGACTGGGTTCTACCCATATGACTCTGATGAAGATGAGCCGTATGAGGTAAGGCCTAGTTGAAATGTTATTTGTGCATTCAGTTATTATTACGTGTTTATAGTATTTGAATGCATAATGTATTAATGTCAGTCATTAATGTGTGCAGTATGAATCTGGAGATGATGTGGTCGAGGGGAACGTCGAGTCCTTTGAAGAGAAGGTGGTGTTGAAGATCAGGGCCCAAGGACCTGGTATGTACCACAACTGGAGGACGGAAAAGTACCGCTACCCCTTCTGCAGCAAGCCCAAGCCCAGGTCTGGGTTATTCACTACAAAAAAAGACACATCCGTGACATTTTGGGCCGAACGAATTTTTTTTCTGTCATACATATGACACTTCTATGACGATAATTGTGACAAAACCCGGTATCATCATAGATGTGGTGGGCTCCTACTTCTATGACAAAAAATCATGACATAAAATGGGCTTTTCGTCCTTGGCGGGCCGGAGACGCAGCTGCATGACATTCTTTGGGCCGTCCATGACGGAAAAAACCGTGGTAGAAGCGAGGGGGAGGAAAATTTCGGGGAGTTCCCGGTTACGGTGGGAGGTCGGGGGCCGAGCGATGCGCGTTTCTCTCATACACGTACGTGCGTGTGTGCGAGGCATTGGCTCTAACTGAATCCGAGCGAGGCGTTGGGCTCTAACTGAACCCGAGCGGTTGCACTGCAGGCTACGTGTTACTGAACCCGAGCGATCGATCGATGGCTGTTAACTGAACTCGATCGAGCGATTCCTTCGCTACTGCTGCTAACTGAAGCCGATCGATTGGATGAACAG
>NC_057814.1:575356934-575372008 GCF_018294505.1 Triticum aestivum | reverse complement strand
CGTAGGAGGTCCGTTTCGTCCGTTTTGCGGTACGCCACACCCCTCCCGATCAACATGACCCCCGTTTCGACCGTAGGAGGTCCGTTTCGTCCGTTTTGCGGTACGCCACACCCCTCCCGATCAACAGGACCCCCGTTTCGACCGTAGGAGGTCCGTTTCCTCCGTTTTGCGGTACGCCACACCCCTCCCGATCAATAGGACCCCGTTCCGAACATAGGAGGTCCATTTCCTCCGTTTTGCGGTACGCCAGGCCTCGTTTCCATCGCCTATTCCGTCCAAGCCCTCCCGATGAACACGACCACGCATTCTGTTCTGACCCAGCCGGTTGGCTCCCACGCGTTCCGTTGCCTCCCGATGAACACGACGCATTCCGTTGCCTCCCCATGAACACGACGCATTCCGTTGCCTCCCCATGAACACGACAACGACGCTGTTTCTCCGTTCCGACCAAGCCATGTACAGGAGCCCTGGCTGTACGTATGCGTGAGTAGGCGTTCGAGACCCCGCCCGTATGTACACATACGTGGCCGTATTTTCTTTCTTGCACCCTGGCCGCTGTACGTACATGTACATGCTACATGCGCGCCTCTACTACGACACGTACGCGCCTCTACTACGACACGTGCGCGCCTCTACATCCACCAGTATATATGTACGTACACGTTCGCGACCAGAATGACAACGCTACGTACGCTTCGACCAGGTGGGTCCCGACTGTCAGGCACTTCCTTGCGTGCGAAGATGTAGCTGGTGGGTCCCAACAGTCAGGGGGCGAATCGTTTTTTTTGCCCGGACGCACTTCCTTGCGTGTGAAGATGTAGTTGGTGGGTCCCAGCAGTCAGGGGGGCGAATCGTTTTTTTTGCCCGGACGCACTTCCTTGCGTGCGAAGATGTAGCTGGTGGGTCCCAGCAGTCAGGGGGAAACGTTTTTTTCACGAAATACGATGGCCCGTCCGGTGGGTCCCCACTGTCAGGTGGAGGAATCATTATTTTGCGCGTAATAAGGAGGCACTTCCTTGCTGCGGCCGTGGACCCAGCTGTCAGCCTCTCCACGTACAGTCCACGTTCGATGGAAGTCGTTCCTTGACCACGTGGACCACGCCGCGCCGAGAGCACCACGGCGGTGGACGACGGCGAGGACTAGGAAGGGGACGACTCGGAGCCGGGGAAGACGCAACAGTGGATGGCCACGCGAAGAGGAGTACGAGGGTTCACTGGTTCGGCTGCGGTGTGAGGATGCTGTCGCCGCAGAATAACAGTGGGTGTGCGTGAGTAGAGGGATGGCCTGGCCAGCGGTGGGAGTAGTAGGGGACGGTGAGGCCTCCGTGGCATCATAGCCGGCCACGGGAGGCAGGAGCACGCGGCACGACCGGCGCTGGTTTGTGCGGCTGGAGCAAGACGACCAGAGGTTGAAGAAGCACTACGGCCGTTGGATGAACATCTTACGGTAACAGGAGCTAGAATCGTTCATATTGACTAAGTTGACAAAGCCCTCCGTCCCCGTCAACTTGGTAGGCCCACAAGTCAGCCTCTCACTATGCTGGGTTCCAGCTGGCACGGGGAGTATTCATTTTTTTGTGCGTAATAAGGAGGCACTTCCTTGCGTGCGAAGATAGCTGGTGGGTCCGACATGTCAGCGGGGGGCACGTTATTTTTGCGAAATACAGAGGCCCCTCCGGTGGGTCCCAGATGTCAGGTGGAGGAATCATTATTTTGCGCGTAATAAGGAGGCATTTCCTTGTGTGCGGCCGTGGACCCAGCTGTCAGCCTCTCCATGCACAGTCTACTTCCGATGGTGTCGTTCATTGACCACGTTGACCACGCCGCGCCGAGCGCATCCAAGGTGGTGAACGACGGCGAGGCCCCGGACAGCAATGAGCCGGAGATGGGAAGACGCGGGAGTAGAGTCGCAGACGAAGAGGTGTACGAGGGTTAACTGGTTCTAGTGCGGTGTGGTTCGGCAGTCGGTGGAGAAGAACAGGAGGTGTGGAGGGGTGGAGGGATGGCCTAGCCAACGATGGAGTAGCGCTTCATAGCGAAGCGTGCTAAGCAGAGCTGCTAGCAGCAGGAGGCGGGAGGTGGTCCCGACGGCACTGGAGGAAGAAGACGAGAGATTGAAGATGGATGCCGGTCGTTGGATGTAAATCCAACAGCTAACGTGTCAGAATCATTTGTTGACTAAATTGACAACAAATTGCATTGGCTTCGACCTATTGGCCCATATTTCAGCATCCAAAAATGTGGCACGTATTCAACCCATTTTTCAGAATTTACAGTCTTTTTTTTGCGCCGTAGAATTTACAGTCAATTTGATCTTCTTTTTTGAATTACAGCCATTAGCTGGGCTGGGTGAACAAATAATGTAGCATCCATGCGGCCCATTTATTTTATTTCCTAAACAATTACAGGCCATTTGCACTTTCTCGAAATACACGATTTTGCAGGGCTGATTCTAATTATAATGTTGGGTTGGGCCAGCAATGTTATCAAAAAATAAAAAGGGGCTGAGCATTTTGTTATAAATATATTTAAATAATAAGTGATATTATTACATTCGTCCTTAAATCTTACCAAGCTTTTGTACACAATCACTAAGATTTTCGTGCCAAAACAATCCAGGATTTTATTTGTTAAGAAATTATTTTTATAAGTTAATAAGATGTGGGATATTGTTTTCTTACATATGTAAGTATCTGTTAAATATATGATGACAATAAAAATAATATATAATAACATATACAATAATTTAAATATATATAATATAGTTAGAAGGGAAACATAAGTTGGACCTGGCGTTCCTATTCTTATATAGAAAAATAGAACAGACGTCTGCGTTTTCTTCAAAAAAATACATAAATTGGGCTGCCAAATATAAAACCTCGGATGGGAGGTCCATAGGCCGGTCGATACATGGCGGCCCTAAGAAAATACAAACAGGCCTATGGACCTCCCATCCGAGGTCGTGGGCTGCGCATGTTAAAAATGAAAGCCTAGACGGGGCAGCCCAAAACCACGTCCAACACTTGCCAAAACTTCGTCCCTCGTTTTCTCTGTGTTTCGCACGCTCGACATTGTGTGGGCATTTTGACTGTGCATCATATGAAGATGTGCTATGCATGAATGTTGATCAACATTATGTTAACTGGCTGGTAGTTCCATTTTCGACCATGAATAAAACTTCCAACATGATGTTAACCCTGTTTGAAAAGGCCGTGTTAATATAAATGCTCTGCCTCTGAAAGTTGCAGTTTCTTATCTGAAACTGAACTTGCAGTTTCTTATCTGAAACTGAAACTTGCAGTTTCTTCTCTGAGAATCACATTGTCTGCACTTTTATACTCCTATGAAACTACATTTTTTAAGTGCTAAAATAGATCTCTAGAATTTATAAAATACTTCATATGCACAATACTGCAAATCTGAAATTCAAAAGACATTCATATCTGAAAGTACTCTCAAAATACATAACACAAAACACAATTCACAACCTGCAAATACTAACAACCCTAAGCTCCTCCTGACAATTCACAACCTGCCCGACTATTGGGCTGGGGGGGGCAGCCCCCTCCTATTCCTTGGCGGAAGACAGCCGCCCCGTGAGACGATGTGAACGGCGAGGGAGACGATGGCGGGGAAGCGTCGTCGGGCCAACTACTTTTCTCCTCTTGCAGTTGGGTTCGATCGACGAAGACTCCACCGGCTCGCTCTGACAGGACACCCTCACAAATGGCACCCTGTAGATGATCGATCCTTCAATCTCTGGTCGATGCTCCATCTGGGATCGATACTCCCACCACCGCTCCCTCACGATCGGATTCGGTGAATCTATTTGCTCCATGGCCCAGAGGAGCAGCTCTATGTACTCCGGTGCGACTCCCTCCGGGAGTATCGCCGCCTTTTCGCTCTGTTGCAGATATTTGGCCATGGATGTCGCCGTCGCCGCTAGTTGGTCCTTGTTGTCAAACCAAGACTGTATCTCCAACATCCTAGCTAGCTTCACAGGGTCGCCGTCTGCGATCCTCACGTATCGGTTGTACTCCTCCATCGATCTACTTCTCCACAGCACCTTCACTCGCCGGCGGTGGTTTTTGAATGGAAGAGGAGAGGAGCAGCGCTGGTTTTGGATTAGAACGGGAGAGGAGCGACGCTGGTTTTGGACTGGAACAGGAGAGGAGGGGCGGTAGTTTTGAAATGGAAGAGGAGAGGAGCGGCGCTGCATTTAGATTGGAACAGGAGAGGAGCGGCGGTGGTTTAAGAGGAGAAGAGCGGAAGAGCGGCGCTGGTCTTGGAAGTATTTTTTTGTTGTTTTGCGTATTTTGGGTCAAAGTTTGACCACGTACTGTATTCGACAAGCAAAATGTGAATGCATGTCACCAAAAATTGTATCGTTTGGTTCGTATCTGAATGTACTTTCAAATTATATTATTTTTGCAACGTATAACATATATTTTATGTGCAAAAATCATGGTCAATTATGACCCAGAATAAAAGGGATAGTAGTTAATGTGGGGTCGCTTTCTTAATTGAAAGGTAAATTGATTTTGATTTTGATCCAGTCACAGCGCGCCGGCCCTCTCGTCCAATCCTAAATCGCTGCCGCACGCTCCTCTCCCTCTTCTCCATTGCAAAACCACCTCCTCTCCTCTCCATCATCTCCATTCCAAAACCACCGTCTCGCCTCTCCCTCTTCTAATCTTCTCTATTGCAAAACCACCTCCTCTCCTCTCCATCATCCCCATTCCAAAACCACCGTCTCGCCTCTCCCTCTTCTGATCTTCTCCATTGCAAAACCACCTCCTCTCCTCTCCATCATCTCCATTCCAAAACCACCGTCTCGCCTCTCCCTCTTCTCTATTGCAAGACCACCGTCTCTCCTCCCATCTTCCAAAGCTAGCACTGGACCACTCAGAAGGACATCTATGGAGAGGATGCAGCAGCGAATCAGGCAGATCGCCGGCGGCGACCAGGCAAAGTTAGCCAGGTTGAAGGAGATCCTTAGTTGGTTTGACAATTAGTGGGAGATTTCGAGGACGGTGCGGGCCATGTGGCAATGTATGCGAAAGAGCGAGACGGCGGCGATGAGGGCGGCGATGTACATGTACTCCTCGGCGGCAGTCACGCCACAGTCCTCCGAGTTCATTGAGTATCTCCTCTGGGTGATGGAGCAGACAGATTCGCCCGAGGCGACAGTCAGGCGGAGGTGGTGGGCGTACAGGTCGAAGGTCGAGCACCCATAGGATAACGAATCGATCGAGTATGGTGTGCCGTTTGTGAGGGTGCAGAGCCAGCCGGAGCCACAGGAGTATTCATTCTCCCACCGCAAGAGGAGGCCGGATGGCGTGACGTCTCTTCCTCGCCGTTCTCCACGGTTCCCTCGACGCTCGCCTCGTTTCAACGGCGGCGGTAGGGTTTAAGGTAAGCTTCGTACTAACCTAATCTTCCACCTGCTCATGCTTAGAATCAGTGTGACAGCTAATGAAAATCATGCTTACAATCAGTTTCCGAGTACTACGCCAATCACCCTAAAATAGCTCTGGAACTTTGGGTCAAAGTTGTGACACAGTGTACAAATAAAGAAAAATAGATTGGTGCTTCTTTCAGAAAAGAGTACTCCCTAGAAAACTGCCAATATAAGCTACTAGTATTTGGTTAGATGATTTGCTGCCGAGAAAGATCCGCCCACAGAGAGCGCCACACATCCCACTGGTGGTGGTGGATGCCAATGCGTGCATGCAGCATGGTTGGTGTCGGTAATTTTTACTTGGCACACCTCGCACTCTGCATATATGCCGGTTCCATACGTACATTTGTGCAGTTCCACCAAAATGCAGCTGAATAACCCTGTTTGCACAGATAATGAAAAAGCGTGATTACATTATAGTGGCACTAGTTGATGAAACACACAAAATAAATAGAAGAAAATATTGCGATAGTATCATAGTATGCCATGCTGCGAAGGCGAGATGGGCCCTGCGACGCCTCATACGGTACGCCTCATACTGGACATCGTCCCAAGTCTCCCAGATACACCTTCTGCCAGTGATGAACATCAGTGTACAGCGGTAGTACAAGGAGGCGCCTTGAGACATTCAAATCTCTATTTTTGTACATATCAACTAAAATTAAGCACCCCAGTTTGCAGAAACGCTTAAACATTAACAATGGGACTAGTTGATGAAACATACATTAACAAAGAGAAGCACTTTCTTTATCTACATTGGAAATGAAATGATAGAGATGACACTCGCTCTATTTTAACTGTATTATTACTCCATTTTATCAGTGACACTAGGGTCGAGCAGGTGGCAAACGAGGTGTACCGTGCGTCGCAAGGATGGAGGCCGGGGGTGCTTAGACTGGGTGCTGAAGCTGGCTCTTTCAGTCACCAACATGGATGATTCAATTCATGGGACCTTTTGGTGCAGTTCACCGAAAATGAAGCAATGTCCCGTGAGCTAGCAGCTTCTTCTTCAATTTTTTTTAAGAAAAGGGCTCCAGCCCCGGTTCCATTTCCATCAGAAAACGAAACCCACAGAGCTTCTTCTTCATTAGTTGCAAACATCAAGGTTGGTTGTGAAGCTCCTAGAATGCTCAACTATAATTTGGATATCATTTGTGCAGTTCAACTAGGATCAAGCGTGAAATGTATATCTCTGTTTGCACAAAAAAGGTGGAAAGGAGGGTGACTAACAAGTGATGAAACATGCATCAAATGAAAAGAAGCATGTTCCTTATCTGAATGGCAATCCTACAAGGACAGTAGCAATTTCTAAAGCACTGGCATTGCTATATATTAGTGTGGGCATTAGGATTAACTATGACAACCGTTAAATACGACATTACTTTGGGCACGGGAGAGTAGGCGGACCAGGATAGTTGCATTTCTAACGAAAAGAACCAACTTATCTTAATGGGAAATTTTAGCAGGACATGTAAAGAAGTGCCATTGATTCATATTACTAGAGGCATTACATTGAAAACAACATTGGTTTAACGTGTCCTTACTTTTAATAGTGCGACTGCTACATTTTACCAGTGGCATTACATAAGAGTGGCTCGGGGCAACAAACATCAGAACAGGATATCTGGGTTGGTCCCATTTTTGTTCGGTATAGCCACCTTATACTGTGTGAGGCTAGCAAATCTAGTGCTGGACTTACTCTGTTGACTTGTCCCCCAGTCCCCACTTTCTTTCCTTTTTCAACCAATAGATCGGGTTTATATTGAGTTTGTACTGCATTTCCCTTTATTTCCCTATTAGACCTAGAGACCAGTTGGATAGCCAGTCTCTGCTACTTTTCACCCCCATTATTTCCTCTTTCGACCAAGTCCTAGATTCAGGTAACAAATCCTCCCCCACCCCCACCCCCTTTCTTCCTTGTTTGAACCAAGTAGTACTAGATTCGAGTGCATGAACTAGTTTTACCTATTAAACGTTAAAAATTTGGTGGTTTTCGAACAGCCGATCGATCCTATCTACGAGGGGGCCTGAGAAATAGTAAAAGATACAAATGCAGTGACGTCAGGAGCTCGGGAAGTAGAGCAAGGCCAGTTTCGAAGGAAGTTATACCTAATGGTCGCCGGGATGTCGCTAGGTGGGCGGCGGGAGGCCGGATCTGCCCACACTATGGCAGCGAGGAAGAAGGGGTCGGAGGCCCTCCCTTGCCAGCGGTGCTTGGGAGAGAACGGCAAGGCAGGCTGATCAGGACGCGCCCAGCAGTGGGTAAGAGCCGTCGCGAAGGACGATCGCGTGAACGTTGCACCTTCTCACCTTCCCCGGCGGAGACGATCCGGCTGGATCAGTGACCAGCGGTGAGCAGAGAGAGAGAGAGTGTGGCCACCGCTGTCGTGTTTAGATCTGGAGAGGCCGAGACAGTGTGAAGAGAGCAACACTAGCAAGCAAGCGCGGAGGCTCCTGCCTATATAGTGGAGTAGTACTAGTTTTCTTTTGTCTACCGGAGCCGGCTTGACCTCGTCAATGACTGTCGAGAAGTCTTCATGCACGTGGCCCGGAGGCGCAGTTGTCGTCATTTTGATCTGAAGCGCCGGATTATAACATATAACACGAAAAAATGCCACATGACAAGAAATCATAACCTCACTGCCCAAAGGAGACAACATGAGTCCCGACGGACAAACTAGACGAGGAACAAAGCTCAAATTAAAGATAAACTCGTAGAAAAGGGGTCCGTCGATAGATGTCCTAATTAACATAGCCGGCTTGCCTAGATGGCAGCCGAGTAGTCACTGTTCGTGCATGTGCCCCCAATGACTAGCCCAACTCAGTTGTCGCTGTTTAACCCTCACAGTGATCCGAAGCACATGACACCTAATTTTGCGAGATGACAAGAATCCTTTTTTTAGATTTCTCACCACAACTACAGCCATGTACAACACAGCCTGCACGATATGTACACGATAGCCAATCCAGGCGTGTCTGCTGGAGTCTGGTCACATGCATGGACGAACTGATCTTCCGTGTCTTGCAGGGATCGTCCAGGCACCAACGTAGTACAACACTTCTCTAGTACTATCGCTCGTCTCGCTCTTCTATTAAGTCACCCGACTTGCAGGGCCGGGGAATGTGCCTATGGTCGGTTCTCAATTGCCGTCCCACATGTGTGTGCAAACGCAATATGACGCGCGTTCCATTCGGAGAGCAGCGTGCCAGACCGACCGACCGTCTGGGGTGCGACGCGAACGCAACGGGCGTGCTGTATACTCCATACATGTGTACAGCCATTTTCTAGACGCTTTGCTCCATGGCGCGGGCGCAATCCATGGATACAAAATTAGTATACTGTATACTATTTAAAAGTCGAGGGCGGGGCTTTTCCTGCGTGGTAGGCGGCGGGGCAGTTCCGCCTAGTCGGTTCGACAGAGACGCGAGAAGACGAGAGAGTAGGCTGCTGCAAACGTAGGGCTGTGTGATTTGACAACGAGTTACTGCTGGATAGGTGGGGCCCCGTGATTTGACTTGCCATTATCATTTTAACTGCGGCGCTACGACCGGCGTGAGTCTCCCGATTGCTGACCACCTCCATACAGGTGCCTCTCCCAATGCTCCACCATGTAGTAGAGGCTGGCTCTTGCATGAGAGCCCACTTCTCCACTTTTTCCTTGCCTCTCTTTCCTCCACATATGCAAAAATGCCATGTAAAGTGCACTATTGTACTTACTTTTACTTGCTCCTACAGGTGCTTAAGCTTGCCACATAGGCATAAAGTCTGACGTGGCAAGTTAATCAAGAAGAGAGAGACTAGTTTGGTGAGCCAAGGAAGAAACGCTGCTAAGCGCGTGTACCTAGGTGAAAAGACAATTTTGAGTCTATAGCTAATTAAATGAAGCAAACTTAGCAACACCATTTCATTGGAACAGGTCACTCCTTAGCAAATGCAATAAATACTAGTACTCCCTGTGTCCCATAATATAAGAACGATTAGTCCTCTCTCTACGCATTTAACTCCTCTCCGTTAACACAGGCGAGTTCTGGATTGGAGGGTTTGGAGGATAATAAATGCTCATTAACTTGATTTTAGCCTTTTTAGTATTTGGATCCAAGCATGGGTGAGGCTAGCATGTTTTAGTCCCACTACTTTTAGTCATGGGACTAAAACGTATCCAAGCACCCTCTTAGTTTTATTTGAGGGGTGGGTTGTGCTGGACACCATTATTGTGACTAGCCTTTTTAATAGTACTATATGCATAATTTGGCGACGAGCGCTCTCTATATGTACCACCTTTTTTTTAATTTCAAGTTTTGCTCCATAGCGCAATCCATCGATACTACTGCTGTACAAAAGTATACATTTTTTAAAAGGCTAGAGGGCAGGGCAGTCTAGCTTGGTCGGTTTCACGAGAGGCGAGGGCCTTTGTGATTTGACGTCTCATTACTGCTGGAAGGCGGGGCCTTGTGATTTGACTGCTCGTATAAATGCGCCGACGACCTGATCGAGGAGGAGCAAAGAACCGTGCGGTATACTCAAGTTTTCCACTGGAGTAGTACTGCGACGGAGGAGCACGAAACATGGCAGCCCAGTGCCATATGGCGATAAAAAATGATCTAATTTTTCTAGTCATCTCATTGTTAGCATTGTTCTATTCATTCCCTAAAAAAACCATTGTTCTATTCATGCTTCGCAGAGAACGTGACACGTGCGGCGAAACACCCGAAGCAAAAGATGTAACACAGGAGCAAAAGAAGAAGGAAGATTATCACCCCAAATGATCTAATTCGCCGCGGAGTCGTAACTGCTTCTTCATCGCCTCCACGACCTCCATCTCCTTGCGCGTCTCCTCCGCCATCTTCTTTATTCTGTCCATGACGCGGGATTTCTCGACGCGAGCCTTCATCATCTGTTCCACGGCCGCATTACGTACCTTGACAGCAGCCGGGTGCTCGATGCGGAGCTTCGCCCACTCCTCCTTCTGTTCCATGACGAGGGCCTGCAGCATCTTCATCGAGGAACTACTATTCTCATGCAGCTTCTTCCAGCCGGTGTTCTTCTCCTTCAACAGGTCAATCTCGTGGCAGAGCTTCGCCTTATCGTCCTGGAGTCGCAGGATTTCGCCGGTCGCCTTCTTCTTTGAGGCAATGCTCTTCTTCAGCAGCATCACCAAGCCGGCGGTCAACTCCCCTTGCTGATTGAGCTCAGCGGGCATCTCGTTGAGGCTCTCCTTCAGCAACTCCATCAAGCCTTGGATGAACTGTTTCTGCTTATTGAGCTGATCGGGCATGCCGTCGAGGGATAACGACTCCAGCTCCGCCGGCTCGGCATATTCGCCTCCGCGGCTAGGGCGCTCCTGGGAGCCATCGCCTGCCCGTGAGAGATCTTTCGAGGTCTCTGCATGGCGGCGAGCCCTCTTTTTTTTTTTACGCAGCCTTGGTTGCCGCTCCCTTGTTACGAGTAGTTCTCGACCTAGAGCTCTGCTCACCGGCCATGGCAACGACGGATGAAGAAGAAACACTTATGAGGAGGAAAGGTAGAGTAATTTTCGGTTAAGTAGTTCCCCTTTTTATAACCTAAGTACTAGCACTAGTACTAATACCTGCATAGTGGGAACACGTTCAGGTTTGGTACGTACTAGTAGGTGTGAGCAGGCTTTCGAATGTGATGGGAACAAGGTAAAGATTAATTGATGGTTTTGGTTTCGAGGCCCGAAACGGCTCCCGATGAGTTTAGCGGAACATAAATTTCAAGTACTACACTGCTCAAATGCGTAAATATTATGTTACTGTCAAAAATTGGCACAAAATACGAAGGAGATCAATGGAAGTACTACTAGCAACCCACGACTTAACTACTCGCATGCGCGCAGTGGAGTAATAATGTCTTTCTTCCGCCCTCACGTCCACTCAATTTGCATGCGCTGTATTAATTGACCATCAATGAAGTGAACGACTTTACACGCGTCAAATTATCACATGGGGTGGATCTTGGTACAAAATTGCGTCCGCCCGTGTACCCGCGTGTGCGTGCGAGGGAATGAGTGCATGCGTGGCGTGCGTGCACATCTTCGCTTCGTGCATGTATCGCCAGTATGGCTTAGGGAGGGCGAGTACATTCTTCTAGAACCAGCAGCACGTCACTGTGATCAATCCACGCAAGGAGGTCGCGACAACGCCTCCACATGTGCCACGTGGCTTCATGAACTGTAAGAGAGACACTGTGTAGCGTGCCATTGGTATTCTAATTTACGTGTTTTGCACATACTCGAAGTACTAGTAAGGTACACATGCATTGCACGCATCAGATTTTGCAACCAAATTATGAATAAATACCACACTATAGCATGTAAGCTCTGAGTCATATATGCCTGATGTAGCCCTTCGTTTAATTCTTATAGTTCATCTCATTCAAAATCAATTAGTTTTTATAAAAAAAGCTAAGAACGCGGGAATAGGAAAAACATGGGATTATAGTGGAATGTCGTCTTGAATCCTACAGGATTGTACGAGTGTTTGATTGTGCAAAAAAAGCAGAATTCTTTCAAAGAGGTTTGAGTGGATGGGATGTTTCCTATGAAATCTAGTGCAAATGAATCATATGGAAAAATTCCTATGGTTTACAATCATACGAATCAAACAACCAAGATAGGAAAAATTCCTAATGATTAGAATCCTCCAAAATTCCTTTGAGAATCCTTTGAATCAAAGAAGCCCTTAATCTATTTTATGATTCATGGAATTGTGCGTTGTAAAGCATAAAGTAAAAACAAATAATGGCAATTCAACTAGAAAAAAAGTTTGGGCAGTTATGATACGGAAGATTCTAGAACAAAAGAGAACCACTATTGTTTTGAGGTTTGTGCATTATGCTTAAGTTCAACCATGGAGTCTGCTAGATTGTACATGTGGAAAAATCCGGTGTGGGGCTAGAAGATGGTCCGAGGGGCCGAGTGGAGGGAGACTATGAAGGAATGCACAAGTGTGAGATCGATATTTAGAGAGAGGGGTCGAACACGTGCGCTGTTGCGCGCAGTGGTGGAGCCATGAAAAATAAATGAGCTAGGGGGCCAAGCATTGCTAATCCTTTACAAGGAGGGTCAATTCATGAACTTAAACCATTTTTAGCAGCAATTGTCTAATGATCACAATCATATTAGCCTCGATATATAGTGATGTTAGGGGGGAGGGGGCAGGGCCCTTACTGCCCCTGTCTTCGCCATTGTGCACGCGTCTGAGAGATGAAGCGGAAGGCATGGATGATGAGAGGGGGACGTTGGATATATAATTAATGTGGGTGTATTAGCTATATATGTTAATCCTATATAGAGAGGTATAGATTGATCGATGTGGGCGTGGGAAAGAGGGTGAGACCTCACGTGTGGAAAACCATGAAAGACCTAGCTATAGACACACATACATAGAGGAACATCGATCGTTGCGCATGCACGCGTGAGAGATAAAGAATGACCGATATGATGGAGAGGAGGATGTGTGTGGGTGTGTGCCTTCATGGGAGACCGACCTGAAGAAAAAGATTGCATGCGTGCGATGGATAATGCTGACTGGTAGTGTGTGCGCATGCATGCACGAGAGAAAGTTAGTGGTACAATTATAAAGAGAAGACTACTGTGTGGGTGTAAAAGAATAGGTGAGGTCATAATCAATGTAAAGTTGAATTCAAATATTTGAATAAGAGATCCTGATGTTTGAAACCCATGCATTCATGAATATAACGGAGATCTGCGCGGTGTGGTTTGGAAACGAGCATGTTGTAATGTATACACATTGAACAAGGTGAGACTGATTTGAATTTGAGATACCGATGGCAGACATCATTTGGCCACGTCGCATCCGTGCATGGACACACTATTCTAATTGGAGATGATGGGCGGCTTTCACATCACATATCTATATCTATACCCCTATATATATATATATTATATTTTATATTTTTTATATTGTGTGCGGGTAACTTTAACTTTGAATGATGGTCGTTGGATGAGGTGAATCCGATGGTCCAAAGATGGCAAATTTGAGCACTACTGGCCGTTGGATATCATCTAGATTCCACCAGATTTCGCCACATGTATAATCTAGAAGACTCCATGGTTGAACTTAAGCATAATGCACAAACATCAAAACACAAGCACTTCTTATTTGTTCTAGAATCTTCCATATCAGAATTGCCCAAATGTTTTTCTACATGATTTGCCATTATTTGTTTTTACTTTATGTCTTACGACACACAATTCCATGAATCTTAAAATAGATTAACTTTCTTATAAAAACTAGATGAATTTGAATGAAATGAACTATAAGAATTAAACGAACATCTACATCATGCATATATGACTCAAAGCTTGCATGCTATAATGTGGTATTTATTCATAATTTGGTTGCCAAATCTCATGCGTGCAATGCACGTGTACCTTACTCTAGTCTAAATGGTGTTTGTGTGTGTGTGTGTGTTGTGCGTGTTGAGGTGCAAATTGTCTTTTTTGGGTACACGTTAAGCTTGTTCTTCCGAAATTTCAAGCCGCGCCTTGTTATGCCAAAAATTCAAGCTAGCGTCTCTGTCTATCGTGCTGCGAAACTCCCGCCTCTTCAACCCGTGCCTTGTTAGCCCGAAATATTTAAGATATATCTTTGTCTCGTTCTGCTCCGACAACTCCCTCCATCTCAACCCACGCCTTGCTATTCCGAAATTACAACGCGCGCAAAAACTCCCACCTCCTGTGAAATCCCGACACGCGAAATGCCCGTGGTACCCCTGAACCGAAAGAATCGCCTCAAATCGGTGGGGGTACTTTCGTAACTTACCCCACATTTCGGACAAGCGCGTCTCTAAGCCATGGTTCCCCACTGCCATCCCATTCGCACCCTGCTCCGTCCGCCACCCAGCCGGAGCCTCTTCCCCGACGACGTCGTCCACAGCAACACCTCGACGTCCCTCATCCACCGTACCGGATGAGGATCCGTCGTCGATCTCATCGTCCCGCCGGTTCAGCCACCCCGTCCTCCACCTCCAAGGAGTTGCCCCGACGTTCCCCTCGTCTTTCGCGCCACCTCCATTCCCACACCGCCATCTTCACTTGCACCACCGGAAGAGCATCATCATCACCGTTTCCTCGGCTGAAGCTGCAGCCTAATCGGCGCCACCAAAGAGGTTGTACACTAATCGCCGCATTTTCTTCTTGATTCGATCTCACGGTGCTGCCGGCGCTCGGTCCCGAGCCGACACGGCGCGGCTCCATCCACGGCGGCGTCGCCGGCCACTTCCTCCACGGTGTCGCTCCCTCGGCGGCGATGTCCACATCAGTAGGAGCTGCTGCTGCTTTAGCTCTCGCTCGCGCTGCTGCTCTGCTCTTGCTCTCGGTCCCCTGCCTGGTCTGCTCTTGTTATTGCTCTTGCTCGCGCTGCTGCTCTCGCTCTTGCTCTTGCTTGCGATGCTGCTCCGATTTAGCTACACTTCAGTCGACTGAATCGACTTTTGGGTCAGTCGATTTTCAGGGGGTGGGGGGGCTAGCCGTGGTGAAGGAAGAACCAGCCGCAGCGGGGAGGGGCGCTCGCCGGAGAGGTGCCCCACTATCTATCTTAGGGTTCAGGATGGGGGCGGTGGTCGCCG
>NC_057814.1:575348832-575356636 GCF_018294505.1 Triticum aestivum | reverse complement strand
GTCGCC
Source organism: Triticum aestivum (assembly GCF_018294505.1). Classification (NCBI taxonomy): domain Eukaryota; kingdom Viridiplantae; phylum Streptophyta; class Magnoliopsida; order Poales; family Poaceae; genus Triticum; species Triticum aestivum. Next base: position 575,356,630 of record NC_057814.1, on the reverse strand, counting down.
GGCGGTGGCGTGGGGATCGCCGGAGAAAAAGCTCGGCACGGGGGGGTGGGGCCTAGAGGGATGGCCGGGGCGGCGGCGGACCGGCGGTGGGGAGTGTTTTCGGGGTGGGCGGGGCGGCGCACCGCCGGCCGCGGGCGGCGGGGGGCTGCTGTTTGGCCGGTGGTGGCTGGCGGCTCAGGGGGGTGGAGGTTGAAGATGAACCGCAGGCCCTTGATTTCGTATCCAACGGCTGCAAAATCGACTAACCAGAGATGAAAAAGTCAGTCGACCGACGTGTAGCCTCACCTTGCTAGTGCGTTCAGTTTCGACAGCAAAATTCAGTTTCGACAGTTAAGTTCAGTTTCGACAGTTAAGTTCAGTTTCGACAGTTAAATTCAGTTTCGACAGTTAAGTTCAGAGATGAGCGGCTGATGTATTTTACATCTAGCACTTTGTGGTTATGTATTTTACGTCATGTATTGGAGATGCTATTAGAATTCCACTCAGGTTAACGTTGTTCCTTGTCTCTCTTGTCCTGCTTCAGCCTCGGCGTCGTACAACTCACCGGAGCTGCTCTAACGACGAAACCCTGCATCAGCGGAGCAGTACCTCGGGCTCCATCTCCAGACGCCTAAGATCTTCTTCGCCTCCTCCGACAGCCAAGTCAGCCGGAGCATCCTCACCGGCCAACCCAATCACGCTGAGATCGACATGGCTTCCCCAAAGAGGTTGTACACTTGTTGCATCTCTTTTTTACTCTACATGTTATATATATTGTCCACTGAGCACTCGTTGTAACGGGAAATACGATTATTTTATCCTACTATATGACAAGCAGTGAGGTACCAGGCAACTTAGCTATCCGTGATGGACTCTCTTGAACGCCATCATTATTTATCTCTTCGCGTTTGAGCTGTGCATTTGTCGATGGGCCTGGGAGTTGAGCTAGTATGGCAGTGGCCTGGGTCCAAAGTAATAGAAGTAGCACAAAAACATTTTTTTAGTGTAGGATTTTCCTTGCTCAAGCCTGCCTACTAGAATCGCCAGTGCTTGAAAGGAAAAGTGAATGAAAAACATCGGAATTGGAAAATTCCTATGGTACTACTTTTCATGAATTTGGTGCAAAGGAATGGAGCAAAGGAAAACTGTAGGATTTGTTCCTTTAGTGTCTCCTTGAAAGAAAAACCATAGGAATTCTAATTTCCACTTCTCCTCCTTTTCATATTCCTATTCATCAAGCACAAGACTAAGAGATAGTGGCATAATAGAATTATAACCGTACATTTTCTTGTGGTTCGACTTAATCTCCCCATGCTTTTTTGCATCCTGTGATCTTCCAGTTGTTGTGAATCAAACACCCAGATTGGCAGAAATCCTGTGTTTTTAAATTCTCTGTTTTGCACGTGCATTCCTATCCAATTCCTGTCTATTTCCTATCCCTGCATTGTTAGAATCCTCAAATTCAAACAAGCCCTTACTCAATTACTTCTGTTATAGATATGTGTCAAAGAAAACCTTGTGTGGTTTGTCCTGCTCCTGCGGCGCTATGTTCCACCCCAGCTCAGCTGCTCCAACGATGGAAGGGTTCACCACAGCAGGGATCCGCTCTCCAGACTGTCTTTCGCCGCCTCAGATCTTCTTCCCCGCCGCCGGCAGCCACGGCAACTGCATTACCATCATCAACTGAGCAGATGACCTTGAGGACTACACGGGTCCGCAAGAGAGGTCGCACTCTTCCGTGTCTGCTTACGTTATGCATCGCTTAATATGATGACATGCTACATTATCGTCGTGTTCACCTATTAGACTCCGAGTCAGGTCCAAACTAATGCTGAAACTTGAGTTTTTTAAATGGTTGTGGGGTACATATTGGGGTAGCAATCAGTACTATCTGTCTACTATCTGGTTAATCTCCGGTGTCTACTATGAGTTTCATGTTGGGTGCAAACAAACATTAAAGGTGCCATTATCTGTATTTTTTAACTAAAGCTATTATCTGCCTGCTATCATTGGTTTTGGGTCTATCCACAGTTTGCTACCATCACTCTGGATTTGTGCATGCACTCCTTACATAATCTCACTATGTTTTATTCTATGCATGCCAGTTATTGTACACAATGGAACTGATCATGTAGAGCAAAAGAGAAGAGCCTTGCGTGGCAATAAAATTTCATGTAGACGTCATTCCATGGTGGGCGCAAAGGCAGCCCCCCCTCCACCCATTTCGGATCGTAATCAAGAGGAAGATAACTGTTCTGAGGGGGATTCAGAAGGAGAAGACCACTCCTATTTACCCCATGAGGTCTTCGCTCTAACTTGGCATGCTGATATTGGTAATATCATGCATATGGTGCCTTGCATTGCTTACTGTATACATTAAAGATGTCATCTGCTAAGTTTAGACATGCTTTGTGTCAATGCCATCTGTTTAGTTTCTTTATCGTATATGTGAATCATGCAATGCCATCTTGTCTAGCCAGGCATCATATATGTGAATTTTGCAATGCCACCCTGGTTAGTCAGTCATCTTATATGTGAATTATATCATGCCATCATTTTTTTATTACGTGTTAAATTTGTCAACAGTTTTAGTACATTCAATTACTCTTCCTGTGCATCACCATTCGGCACAGTCATGGAAAAATCTGGAGTGGAAACAAGGTCTTCAGAGCAGACAATGCTATCTGACAAAGCGCATGTCTTGCTGGTTACCGATAGCTCCTCAGAGGAGGATTCAGAGACAGATGACCAGTCATATTCCCCCCGAGGTGCATGCCCTAACTTGGCAGGGTTATGTTGCTCATATCGTGCGTATGGTATCTTGCATTCCTATGTCATTTGCTTAGTTTAGACATGCTTTGTGTGAATGCCACCTGTTTAGTGTCTAATTACCATATATGTGAATTATGCAATGCCATCTTGTTGCAAGACATTATATATGTGAATTATGCAATGTTATCTTGTTGCAACGCATTATGTATGTGAATTATGTAATGCCATGCTATTTAGGCAAGCGTCATATATGTGAATTATATCATGCCGTCCTTTTTTTGTATTTCTCATTGCTTTTGTCGACAATGTTTGTATATTCAACTGCTCTTCCTGTGCATCAGCCATTTGAATTGGTGATGGAGAAATCTGGAGTGAAAACAAGGTCTTCAGAGCAGACAATGCTACCTGCTGAAGCAGATATCTTGCTGGTTACAGATAGCTCTTCAGAGGAGGATTCAGAGGCAGATGACCAGTCCTATTATCCCCCTGAGGTGTATGCTCAAACTTGGCAGGGTTATATTACTCATAGAATGCATATGTTGTATTGCAATGCTTAGTTTTTACATCATATACACAATATTGAATGCCATCTCCTTAGTTGACACATCATATATGCGATTGCCCCCTGCTCACTTCCTTAATATATAAATCATATATTTGAATTATGTCATGCCATGATGTTTACATAGACAGCATGTATCTGAATTATGGCATGCCAACCCATTTTCTAAAGACATAATATAGTTATATCATCTCATCCTGTTTACATAGTCATCATATTTTAAATTATGTCATTCTATCCGTGAATTATATCATGCCATCATGTTTCCATCGACGGCATGTTTGTGATTTATGGCATGCCAACCACTTTAATAGACACATCGTATAGTTATATCATGTCATCCTGTTTACATAGTCATCATATTTTGAAGTATGTCATTCTATCCTGTTTAGTTAGCCATCATACATGTGAAATTGTGTCATGCTATCCTGTTTAATTAGCCATCATATATGTGAAATTATGTCCTGCTATTCTGTTTGCTTAGACAACATAAATGTTAATTATTTCATGCCCTGTTTTCTTCCCTACTATCCATTGCACTTGTCTATCTTACAATGTCTGTACATTCAATTACTTTTCTTGTTTATCAGCCATTCCAATTGGAGGGCGTGATGGCAGTATCTGTGGGAGTAAAAACACGGTCTTGAGAAAAGATCGTGCTACCTGTCGATGCAGATAGAACCACGGTTGTACTTGCCCAAGAACCAGCCCCACCACACATAACCCACACTCATGCAGATTGTATCCCTACCCAGTTGGACAGAGAACCAGCTACACCCCTTCTAACCCCAACCCTAGCAGATAGACACCCAGTTCCCGTTGACACAGCACCGTCTCCACCACAGAGCACCCAAACACGAGCAGTTAGTAAGGCAACTGCAATGCCCAAATCACGAGGACCACCACTCCGAACCCGAAGTCAACGCTTAAAGCAGAAGAAGAATTGTTCTCAGGTCAGGTTCCGTAGCTATGGTTCATAGTACTTTGCTCTTGCATCACTGTATTTACTGATACCAACTAATTTCAAATTTGAAGGATGCAATTGAAACTCCAATGGCGCAACAGGTATGTTTTAAACCTGTTTCTTCAACGTGTTTGGCTGTTTGCTGTTGTAACTTTCTCTATGTTGATTTTAGTTTCAATTGAATAAACAGTTATGTTCTCATGCCATGCACATTACAAGTGTTGCTATTGCTGTGTAGTTTCCCACACTTATATTCTGTCTATGCTGCTTTGTCTTAAATAGATATGATTCGAACTGTATCTATCTTGATTTGGCAACATAAACTAGAATGATATAGACCATACAGTGACCATACTACATAGATATATGTTTGTTTCATACTGTTATCCTGTCCACCTTACTACTGAACTGGTTTACCAAAATGAGTTTCATATACTACATTGTAAACCTGAGATGTGTTTGTTTGTTTCTCTTTTAGAACGCGGATAAAATATTGGAGAAGAGTACCCTGTTATGCAATGGTAAAGGAAGTAATGCAGATAAGGTTCAAGATAGTGAGACATCCCTGTTGGTCTCCAAGAAAGCTGATAAAAACTATATTGAAGACACTGAGACAACCCCAAAGTCCTGTCTTGATGTAGTGTTCGAGTTACTCGCTACCACTGCTGGCACCAGCTCTTCGAACTCGTTGCCTGAATCAGTTCGGCTTCTTGAGTCTCAACCTCAAGTTGAAAGACATCGATCAGATGTTATGCAAAATTCAGATGCATACTTTCTGGTGCAACAGCAAGCGCTGGAGGACTTAAGCGCCAAACAAGAGAAAGTTAATAAGCTTGCTAAGCATCTTGCCAGCATTATGGGTACCCAGGATATTGTTTCTTGAGCTCTTTTGAAGTGGTTTCAGTTCTGGACTTGTTTTGCTGCGGCGTTTATATGCTGCTATGTTCCTTATATTTGCACTGGTGGCGAACTTTGATGCGCAGTGGATGTAATATGTGTAATAGCCGCGATAGCCTAGTGTAAGTTGCTTGCTTATTTATTTCCTTGTTTTCTTGTTTATTTGTTTGCTTGTAGTCAGTGCAGTTCTTTTTCTGCGGTTTGCTAGTGGCTGCAATAACCTATTTTTTAAAACTAGGCCACAATAACCATGGGCTAATATTTACTGTAGTGACACTCGGCCTCCTACGGGCCATAGAAACAGTGGGCCTTCTACGGGCCGTATAAACAGTGGGCCTTCTACGGGCCGTAGAAACAGTGGGCCTTCTATGGGACGTAGAAACAATGGGCCTTCTACGGGCCGTAGAAACAATGGGCCTTCTACGGGCCGTATCATCAATGGGCCTTATGCGGGCCATATGATCGATTGGCCAAACATGGCCCAAACAGACCGCATTCTGGCTGTAAACGGGCTAGAGTTGGAATCGTCCGTTCATGGGCCAACCATAACGAGCCATCGTTAATAGGCCGTATTTGATGACACTAGGAAAACGGCCCAACGTATTAACGGACCACAAACGGGCCGACTGTAACAACGGGCTGAATTTGGCCCACAAGCAGAAAATGACAGTAACGGGCCGTAAGTAAACGAATGCTGGAAAATAGCCCAAAATAAATGGGCTCTCAGAAGGCCGAAAGATAACATGGGCTGGAAACGGCCCAACGGAATAACGGGCCGTTAATGGGTATAAAGTGATACACTGTTCATTACGGGCCAGTTTAACCACGGGCCGTTAATGGGTGTAAAGTAATACACTATTCATTACGGGCCAATTTCAGCACGGGCCGTTAATAGGCCAAGATTTACATAGTGCGTTATATCGGCCGAAAGACGTCATGGGCCATACATGGGCCAGAAGTGAAAACGGGCTGGAATCATATTGGATGGCCCAGATGACGCTACAGGGCCTAATTCGAATAGGGCGTAACGGGCCTTGGGTTAGCGGGCTGTAAATGGGCTATATGCGAACATGCCGTTAACAGGCTTTCCATGGGCCGGCCCGCCAGCTTTTGACCAAGTCAAACGGGCCGGCCTTTTCACAGGAATGGGCCACTGTTGGGCCGTGCCACGTATCGACGTATCATAGGCGCCTTCTGTCCAATGAGTGGATGACATCTGTCCCAGCGATGAGCCGACACGTGTTTCCTCCAGCCAATGATGATTTTACACGTGGAAAATCCCCATTGGTCGGGGCTGTTAACGGGTTATCGGATCCAAAACCCGACCCGATAGCTTAACGGCGTTCCGTTACGGTGGATGCCACGTGTCGGTCACCCTTGACGAAAGCACTTCTGTGACGCGCGATTTATCGTCATGGAAGTGGACACTTCCGTGATGATAATTTTGGTAATGTCATGGAACACTTCTACGACAGCACATGTATGACTATCTTGATTCTGTCATAAATTTGTCATGGATGTACATGCATGACAAAAAACGCGACCTACTGTGACAAACACGTATCATCACGGAAGTGTATTTTTTTTGTAGTGATTGGAGCATCTGATGGAACATTGCCGGGCTACATCGATCTCCAGTGATGAGTACAAGATCAGGGCTCAGCATTCTGCCCTCCTGAAGGTCCTGAGAAACCCTAACCTCTAGTCCTACATCATGCTGATCATCAGAAGCTGGAAGCCGTACTCATCATCAGTATATTTGATGATGTTTAATTTTGGAAAGCTGCATTTGGGTCTGAACTGGTTGGAAACTACCTCTATTAATGTAATGTATTGTGTGTCTAAACTGGATCTGTTGTGAACTGCCTGGTACCTGTGGTGGTAACCTAGAATGCTATCTATATATGTGTGGCCTTAACTTTATTCGTGGTGAATGCTTCCTTCATGTTTAGTTGTTGTTTCGATGGTGGAATGATCACAAATGGCGCTTTAGTTTTGCTTCAGACATGCTGCAACACTTGTCTATGCTGTGGGCAAGTGCAACATGTTGTGCGCATGTGCCAATTATACCAAATATTGAATCGGGCAATGTTCCAAATTGGCTGTCATGAATTATAGTACATGGGGTTTCGTAAAGTTACTGATAATTGTTCATCCTCACACATTCCATCAATGCATAATTTGAATAAGCAAAAAGATCAAATGTTCCATCATTTGAACCAGTGTTGCAATAACAGAGCAAATATTCCATCATCAAAGTGTGAAGGAATTAAATGTAAATTTAGAAGACTAATGTAATACTAGTTAAAAATAATGTGTGCAAAAAAAGGAATTTGAAATAAGATCTACCTTATTTTTAATAAAGTTATATTACCCTACTTATTAGAATTTTGCAAATGTCACTTATTTATAAGAAAAGAAAATATAAATATTCAAAAAGATGTGTTTGACAAGAATACCTTTTGAATTTTTGGTATGTTATTATTTGAGCGGTCATGTAATTTTTATGTTATTTTTTGAGTGCTCAGGTAATTTTTATGTAAAGTGAAGGAAAAGGAAAATAATTAACAAAAGGAAAAGCATGGGCCAGCCTAGCCATCTTGGAAACCTAAGTTTATAAATAA